>NC_086445.1:17096422-17396422 GCF_028390025.1 Pseudophryne corroboree | reverse complement strand
GTTTCGTCACTCGTCATACATAAAGTATACTATCCATCCATCTACATTGTATACCTGTGGTGCCTTTTTTTCTTTATACTATATACGCAGTCTGCTGACAGTGTGCACCAGTTCCATTATACTGTATATAGCAGTACGGTAGGCCACTGCTGTACCTTCCTCTGTGTCGTCACTCGTCGTCCATAAGTATACTATCCATCCATCTACATTGTATACCTGTGGTGCCTTTTTTTCTTTATACTATAAACACAGTCTGCTGACAGTGTCCACCAGTTCCATTATACTGTAAATAGCAGTACGGTAGGCCACTGCTGTACCTACCTCTGTGTCGTCACTCGTCATACATAAAGTATACTATCCATCCATCTACATTGTATACCTGTGGTGTCTTTTTTTCTTTATACTATAAACGCAGTCTGCTGACAGTGTCCACCAGGTCCATTATACTGTATATAGCAGTACGGTAGGCCACTGCTGTACCTACCTCTGTGTCGTCACTCGTCGTCCATAAGTATACTATCCATCCATCTACATTGTATACCTGTGGTGCCTTTTTTTCTTTATACTATAAACACAGTCTGCTGACAGTGTCCACCAGGTCCATTATACTGTATATAGCAGTACGGTAGGCCACTGCTGTACCTACCTCTGTGTCGTCACTCGTCATACATAATGTATACTATCCATCCATCTACATTGTATACCTGTAGTGTCTTTTTTTCTTTATACTATAAACGCATTCTGCTGACAGTGTGCACCAGGTCCATTATACTGTATATAGCAGTACGGTAGGCCACTGCTGTACCTACCTCTGTGTCGTCACTCGTCGTCCATAAGTATACTATCCATCCATCTACATTGTATACCTGTGGTGCCTTTTTTTCTTTATACTATAAACGCAGTCTGCTGACAGTGTCCACCAGGTCCATTATACTGTATATAGCAGTACGGTAGGCCACTGCTGTACCTACCTCTGTGTCGTCACTCGTCATACATAAATTATACTATCCATCCATCTACATTGTATACCTGTGGTGCCTTTTTTTCTTTATACTATAAACGCAGTCTGCTGACAGTGTCCACCAGGTCCATTATACTGTATATAGCAGTACGGTAGGCCACTGCTGTACCTACCTCTGTGTCGTCACTCGTCATACATAAAGTATACTATCCATCCATCTACATTGTATACCTGTGGTGCCTTTTTTTCTTTATACTATAAACGCAGTCTGCTGACAGTGTCCACCAGGTCCATTATACTGTATATAGCCATACGGTAGGCCACTGCTGTACCTACCTCTGTGTCGTCACTCGTCATACATAAATGTACTATCCATCCATCTACATTGTATACCTGTGGTGCCTTTTTTCTTTATACTATAAACGCAGTCTGCTGACAGTGTCCACCAGGTCCATTATACTGTATATAGCAGTACGGTAGGCCACTGCTGTACCTACCTCTGTGTCGTCACTCGTCATACATAAAGTATACTATCCATCCATCTACATTGTATACCTGTGGTGCCTTTTTTTCTTTATACTATAAACGCAGTCTGCTGACAGTGTCCACCAGTTCCATTATACTGTATATAGCAGTACGGTAGGCCACTGCTGTACCTACCTCTGTGTCGTCACTCATCGTCCATAAGTATACTATCCATCCATCTTCATTGTATACCTGTGGTGTCTTTTTTTCTTTATACTATAAACGCAGTCTGCTGACAGTGTGCACCAGGTCCATTATACTGTATATAGCAGTACGGTAGGCCACTGCTGTACCTACCTCTGTGTCGTCACTCGTCATACATAAAGTATACTATCCATCCATCTACATTGTATACCTGTGGTGCCTTTTTTTCTTTATACTATATACGCAGTTTGCTGACAGTGTCCACCAGGTCCATTATACTGTATATAGCAGTACGGTAGGCCACTGCTGTACCTACCTCTGTGTCGTCACTCGTCATACATAAAGTATACTATCCATCCATCTACATTGTATACCTGTGGTGTCTTTTTTTCTTTATACTATAAACGCAGTCTGCTGACAGTGTCCACCAGGTCCATTATACTGTATATAGCAGTACGGTAGGCCACTGCTGTACCTACCTTTGTGTCGTCACTCGTCGTCCATAAGGATACTATCCATCCAACTACATTTTTTTATACCTGTGGTGCCTTTTTTTCTTTATACTATGAACGCAGTCTGCTGACAGTGTCCACCAGGTCTATTATACTGTATATAGCAGTACGGTAGGCCACTGCTGTACCTACCTCTGTGTCGTCACTCGTCATACATAAATTATACTATCCATCCATCTACATTGTATACCTGTGGTGCCTTTTTTTCTTTATACTATAAACGCAGTCTGCTGACAGTGTCCACCAGGTCCATTATACTGTATATAGCAGTACGGTAGGCCACTGCTGTACCTACCTCTGTTTCATCACTCGTCATACATAAAGTATACTATCCATCCATCTACATTGTATACCTGTGGTGCCTTTTTTTCTTTATACTATAAACGCAGTCTGCTGACAGTGTCCACCAGGTCCATTATACTGTATATAGCAGTACGGTTGGCCACTGCTGTACCTACCTCTGTGTCGTCACTCGTCATACATAAAGTATACTATCCATCCATCTACATTGTATACCTGTGGTGCCTTTTTTTCTTTATACTATAAACGCAGTCTGCTGACAGTGTCCACCAGGTCCATTATACTGTATATAGCAGTACGGTAGGCCACTGCTGTACCTACCTCTGTGTCGTCACTCATCGTCCATAAGTATACTATCCATCCATCTTCATTGTATACCTGTGGTGTCTTTTTTTCTTTATACTATAAACGCAGTCTGCTGACAGTGTGCACCAGGTCCATTATACTGTATATAGCAGTACGGTAGGCCACTGCTGTACCTACCTCTGTGTCGTCACTCGTCATACATAAAGTATACTATCCATCCATCTACATTGTATACCTGTGGTGCCTTTTTTTCTTTATACTATATACGCAGTCTGCTGACAGTGTCCACCAGGTCCATTATACTGTATATAGCAGTACGGTAGGCCACTGCTGTACCTACCTCTGTGTCGTCACTCGTCATACATAAAATATACTATCCATCCATCTACATTGTATACCTGTGGTGTCTTTTTTTCTTTATACTATAAACGCAGTCTGCTGACAGTGTCCACCAGGTCCATTATACTGTATATAGCAGTACGGTAGGCCACTGCTGTACCTACCTTTGTGTCGTCACTCGTCGTCCATAAGGATACTATCCATCCATCTACATTGTATACCTGTGGTGCCTTTTAGTTGTGCGCATTAAAATATGGATAACAAAAATGTGGAGGTTAAAAAAATAGGGAAAGATCAAGATCCACTTCCACCTCGTGCTGAAGCTGCTGCCACTAGTCATGGCCGAGACGATGAAATGCCATCAACGTCGTCTGCCAAGGCCGATGCCCAATGTCATAGTACAGAGCATGTAAAATCCAAAACACAAAAGATCAGTAAAAAAATGACCCAAAAATCAAAATTAAAAGCGTCTGAGGAGAAGCGTAAACTTGCCAATATGCCATTTACCACACGGAGTGGCAAGGAACGGCTGAGGCCCTGGCCTATGTTCATGGCTAGTGGTTCAGCTTCACATGAGGATGGAAGCACTCATCCTCTCGCTAGAAAAAAGAAAAGACTTAAGGTGGCAAAAGCACAGCAAAGAACTGTGCGTTCTTCGAAATTACAAATCCCCAAGGAGAGTCCAATTGTGTCGGTTGCGATGCCTGACCTTCCCAACACTGGACGGGAAGAGCTTGCGCCTTCCACCATTTGCACGCCCCCTGCAAGTGCTGGAAGGAGCACCCGCAGTCCAGTTCCTGATAGTCAAATTGCAGATGTCAGTGTTGAAGTACACAAGGATGAGGATATGGGTGTTGCTGGCACTGGGGAGGAAATTGACAAGGAGGATTCTGATGCTGAGGTGGTTTGTTTAAGTCAGGCACCCGGGGAGACACCTGTTGTCCGTGGGACGAATATGGCCATTGACATGCCTGGTCAAAATACAAAAAAAATCAGCTCTTCGGTGTGGAATTATTTCAACACAAATGCGGACAACAGGTGTCAAGCCGTGTATTGCCTTTGTCAAGCTGTAATAAGTAGGGGTAAGGACGTTAACCACCTCGGAACATCCTCCCTTATACGTCACCTGAATGCCATCATAAGTCAGTGACAAGTTCAAAAACTTTGGGCGACAGCGGAAGCAGTCCACTGACCAGTAAATCCCTTCCTCTTGTAACCAAGCTCCCGCAAACCACACCACCAACTCCCTCAGTGTCAATTTCCTCCTTACCCAGGAAAGCCAATAGTCCTCTCAGGCCATGTCACTGTCAAGTCTGACGAGTCCTCTCCTGCCTGGGATTCCTCTGATGCATCCTTGAGTGTAACGCCTACTGCTGCTGGCGCTGCTGTTGTTGCTGTTGGGAGTCGATCGTCATCCCAGAGGGGAAGTCGGAAGACCACTTGTACTACTTCCAGTAAGCAATTGACTATCCAACAGTCCTTTGCGAGGAAGATGAAATATCACAGCAGTCATCCTGCTGCAAAGCAGATAACTCAGGCCTTGGCAGCCTGGGCGGTGAGAAACGTGGTTCCGGTATCCATCGTTACTTCAAAGCCAACTATAGACTTGATTGAGGTACTGTGTCCCCGGTACCAAATACCATCTAGGTTCCATTTCTCTAGGCAGGCGATACCGAAAATGTACACAGACCTCAGAAAAAGAGTCACCAGTGTCCTAAAAAATGCAGTTGTACCCAATGTCCACTTAACCACGGACATGTGGACAAGTGGAGCAGGGCAGACTCAGGACTACATGACTGTGACAGCCCACTGGGTAGATGTATTGCCTCCCGCTGCTAGAACAGCAGCGGCGGCACCAGTAGCAGCATCTCGCAAATGCCAACTCGTTCCTAGGCAGGCTACGCTTTGTATCACCGCTTTCCAGAATACGCACACAGCTGAAAACCTCTTACGGCAACTGAGGAAGATCATCGCAGAATGGCTTACCCCAATTGGACTCTCCTGGGGATTTGTGGCATCGGACAACGCCAGCAATATTGTGCGTGCATTACATCTGGGCAAATTCCAGCACGTCCCATGTTTTGCACATATCTTGAATTTGGTGGTGCAGAATTATTTAAAAAACGACAGGGGCGTGCAAGAGATGCTGTCGGTGGCCAGAAGAATTGCGGGCCACTTTCGGCGTACAGGCACCGCGTACAGAAGACTGGAGCACAACCAAAAACGCCTGAACCTGCCCTGCCATCATCTGAAGCAAGAGGTGGTAACGAGGTGGAATTCAACCCTCTATATGCTTCAGACGATGGAGGAGCAGCAAAAGGCCATTCAAGCCTAAACATCTGACCACGATATAGGCAAAGGAGGTGGAATGCACCTATCTCAAGCGCAGTGGAGAATGATTTCAACGTTGTGCAAGGTTCTGCAACCTTTTGAACTTGCCACACGTGAAGTCAGTTCAGACACTGCCAACCTGAGTCAGGTCATTCCCCTCATCAGGCTTTTGCAGAAGAAGCTGGAGACATTGAAGGAGGAGCTAAAACTGAGCGATTCCGCTAGGCATGTGGGACTTGTGGATGGAGCCCTTCATTCGCTTAACCAGGATTCACGGGTGGTCAATCTGTTGAAATCAGAGCACTACATTTTGGTCACCGTGCTCGATCCTAGATTTAAAACCTACGTTGTATCTCTCTTTCCGGCAGACACAAGTCTGCAGAGGTTCAAAGACCTGCTGGTGAGAAAATTGTCAAGTCAAGCGGAACGTGACCCGTCAACATCTCTTCCTTCACATTCTCCCGCAACTGGGGGTGCGAGGAAAAGGCTACGAATTCCGAGCCCACCCGCTGGCTGTGATGCAGGGCAGTCTGGAGCGAGTGCTGACATCTGGTCCGGACTGAAGGACCTGCCAACGATTACTGACATGTCGTCTACTGTCACTGCATATGATTTTCTCACCATTGAAAGAATGGTGGAGGATTATATGAGTGACTGCATCCAAGTAGGCACGTCAGATAGTCCGTACGTTTACTGGCAGGAAAAAGAGGCAATTTGGAGGCCCTTGCAGAAACTGGCTTTATTCTACCTAAGTTGCCTTCCCTCCAGTGTGTACTCCGAAAGAGTGTTTAGTGCCGCTGCTCACCTTGTCAGCAATCGGCGTACGAGGTTACTTCCAGAAAATGTGGAGAAGATGATGTTCATTAAAATGAATTATAATCAATTCCTCCGTGGAGACATTCACCAGCAGCAATTGCCTCCAGAAAGTACACGGGGACCTGAGATGGTGGATTCCAGTGGGGACGAATTAATAATATGTGGGGAGGGGGATGTACACAGTGAAAGGGGTGATGAATCGGACGATGATGATGAGGTGGACATCTTGCCTCTGTAGAGCTAGTTTGTGCAAGGAGAGATTGATTGCTTCTTTTTTGGTGGGGGCCCAAACCAACCCGTCATTTCAGTCACAGTCATGTGGCAGACCCTGTTTCAGTCACAGTCATGTGGCAGACCCTGTCGCTGAAATGATGGGTTCGTTAAAGTGTGCATGTCCTGTTTATACAACATAAGGGTGGGTGGGAGGGCCCAAGGACAATTCCATCTTGCACCTCTTTTTTCTTTCATTTTTCTTTGCGTCATGTGCTGTTTGGGGAGTATTTTTTTGAAGGGCCATCCTGCATGACACTGCAGTGCCACTACTAGATGGGCCAGGTGTTTGTGTCGGCCACTTGTGTCGCTTAACTTGGTCACACAGCGACCTTGGTGCGCCTCTTTTTTTCTTTGCGTCATGTGCTGTTTGGGGAGTATTTTTTTGAAGGGCCATCCTGCGTGACACTGCAGTGCCACTCCTAGATGGGCCAGGTGTTTGTGTCGGCCACTTGGGTTGCTTATCTTAGTCACATAGCTATCTCATTGTGCCTCTTTTTTTCTTTGCGTCATGTGCTGTTTGGGGAGTATTTTTTTGAAAGGCCATCCTGCGTGACACTGCAGTGCCACTCCTAGATGGGCCAGGTGTTTGTGTCGGCCACTTGTGTCGCTTAACTTAGTCACACAGCGACCTTGGTGCGCCTCTTTTTTTCTTTGCGTCATGTGCTGTTTGGGGAGTATTTTTTTGAAGGGCCATCCTGCGTGACACTGCAGTGACACTCCTAGATGGGCCAGGTGTTTGTGTCGGCCACTTGTGTCACTTAGCTTAGTCACACAGCGACCTTGGTGCGCCTCTTTTTTTCTTTGCGTCATGTGCTGTTTGGGGAGTATTTTTTTGAAGGGCCATCCTGCGTGACACTGCAGTGCCACTCCTAGATGGGCCAGGTGTTTGTGTCGGCCACTTGGGTTGCTTATCTTAGTCACACAGCTACCTCATTGCGCCTCTTTTTTTCTTTGCATCATGTGCTGTTTGGGGAGTATTTTTTTGAAGGGCCATCCTGCGTGACACTGCAGTGCCACTCCTAGATGGGCCAGGTGTTTGTGTCGGCCACTTGTGTCACTTAGCTTAGTCACACAGCTACCTCATTGCGCCTCTTTTTTTCTTTGCATCATGTGCTGTTTGGGGAGTATTTTTTTGAAGGGCCATCCTGCGTGACACTGCAGTGCCACTCCTAGATGGGCCAGGTGTTTGTGTCGGCCACTTGTGTCGCTTAGCTTAGTCACACAGCGACCTTGGTGCGCCTCTTTTTTCTTTGCGTCATGTGCTGTTTATGTGTCATGCCTATATTCTGTGTGCGACAGCGGCTGTATCTGCATACGAAATGCTACGTTGCAGTGTATTCCTGGAAATCACTGTAATGTAGCATTTTGTATGCAGATACAGCCGCAGTCGCACACAGAATATAGGCATGCTGCATATAATTTTAATCAGCAGAAGCTGCTTGTGCATCCTAGCCACATAGTAATACAAATAAGATGCATTTTCATAAACAAAAGGCGCCCAACATTAGCAGAGCTGCCAGCTGACTCATACCAGGCATCTCCTGCAGAACTAATGGCGGTGCTATGGGGCACCAGCCAAAATCTTGCCTAGGGCATCATATTGGTTAGGGCCAGCCCTGCATACATACTAGAGATGAGCGGGTTCGGTTACTCGGAATCCGAACCCGCCCGAACTTCAGCTTTTTTTACACGGGTCCGAGCGACTCGGATCCTCCCGCCTTGCTCGGTTAACCCGAGCGCGCCCGAACGTCATCATCCTGCTGTCGGATTCTCGCGAGACTCGGATTCTATATAAGGAGCCGCGCGTCGCCGCCATTTTCACACGTGCATTGAGATTGATAGGGAGAGGACGTGGCTGGCATCCTCTCCGTTGATAGAGAAGAGAGTAGAGAGTTAGAGTCTGAGACACTTTACTAATTTTGGGGAGCATATTAGGACTGGAGTACTACTACTTGATGATAGTGTGACCAGTGACCATTGACCACCAGTTAATTAATCCGTTCTCTGCCTGAAAAAAAATGATACACAGTGTGACACAGTCACATACCATATCTGTGCTCAGCCTCAGTGTGCTGCATCATCATATGTAATACTGTATATCTGACTGTGCTGAGTGCTCACTGCTCACACAGCTTAATTGTGGGGGAGACTGGGGAGCAGTTAGAGCAGGAGTACATAAATAATATATTTTAAGTACAGTGCACACTTTTGCTGCCAGAGTGCCACACTGCCAGTGTGACTGACCAGTGACCACACTGACCACCAGTATATTGTGATTGTCTGCTTAGGACGGAGTACTACTTGCTGATAGTGTGACCAGTGACCAGTGACCACCACCAGTTTAATTAATCCGTTATCTGCCTGAAAAAAAAACGATACACAGTGTGACACAGTCACATACACATACCATATCTGTGCTCAGCCCAGTGTGCTGCATCATATGTAATACTGTATATCATTATCTGACTGTGCTGAGTGCTCACTGCTCACACAGCTTAATTGTGGGGGAGACTGGGGAGCAGTTATAGCAGGAGTACATATTTTTAAGTACAGTGCACACTTTTGCTGCCAGAGTGCCACTGCCAGTGTGACTGACCAGTGACCACTGACCACCAGTATATTGTGATTGTCTGCTGACCACCAGTATATTGTGATTGTCTGCCTGAAAAAGTTAAACACTCGTCGTGTGGTGTTTTTATAAACGCATTCTGCAGACAGTGTCCAGCAGGTCCGTCATTACATTATATACCTGTCCGGCTGCAGTACTAGTGTGATATATATATATTTTAATTTTATCTCATTATCATCCAGTCTATACTAGCAGCAGACACAGTACGGTAGTCCACGGCTGTAGCTACCTCTGTGTCGGCAGTCGCTCGTCCATCCATAATTGTATACCACCTACTCGTGGTTTTTTTTTTTCTATCTTCTTGATACTAGTAGCTTACTTTAGGAGTCTGCAGTGCTGACAGACAGTGTCCAGCAGGTCCGTCATTATCATTATATATACCTGTCCGGCTGCAGTAGTGATATATATATATATTTTGAATCATTATCATCCA
The DNA here is from genome assembly GCF_028390025.1 of Pseudophryne corroboree. Classification (NCBI taxonomy): domain Eukaryota; kingdom Metazoa; phylum Chordata; class Amphibia; order Anura; family Myobatrachidae; genus Pseudophryne; species Pseudophryne corroboree. The sequence goes on along the minus strand of NC_086445.1, from coordinate 17,386,853 downwards.
GTCTATACTAGCAGCAGACACAGTACGGTAGTCCACGGCTGTAGCTACCTCTGTGTCGGCAGTCGCTCGTCCATCCATAATTGTATACCACCTACCCGTGGTTTTTTTTTTCTATCTTCTTGATACTAGTAGCTTACTTTAGGAGTCTGCAGTGCTGACAGACAGTGTCCAGCAGGTCCGTCATTATCATTATATATACCTGTCCGGCTGCAGTAGTGATATATATATATATATTTTGAATCATTATCATCCAGTCTATACTAGCAGCAGACACAGTACGGTAGTCCACGGCTGTAGCTACCTCTGTGTCGGCAGTCGCTCGTCCATCCATAATTGTATACCACCTACCCGTGGTTTTTTTTTTTCTATCTTCTTGATACTAGTAGCTTACTTTAGGAGTCTGCAGTGCTGACAGACAGTGTCCAGCAGGTCCGTCATTATCATTATATATACCTGTCCGGCTGCAGTAGTGATATATATATATATATATATATATATATATTTTGAATCATTATCATCCAGTCTATACTAGCAGCAGACACAGTATGGTAGTCCACGGCTGTAGCTACCTCTGTGTCGGCAGTCGCTCGTCCATCCATAATTGTATACCACCTACCCGTGGTTTTTTTTTTTCTATCTTCTTGATACTAGTAGCTTACTTTAGGAGTCTGCAGTGCTGACAGACAGTGTCCAGCAGGTCCGTCATTATCATTATATATACCTGTCCGGCTGCAGTAGTGATATATATATATATTTTGAATCATTATCATCCAGTCTATATTAGCAGCAGACGCAGTACGGTAGTCCACGGCTGTAGCTACCTCTGTGTCGGCAGTCGCTCGTCATCCATAAGTATACTAGTATCCATCCATCTCCATTGTTTACCTGAGGTGCCTTTTAGTTGTGCCTATTAAAATATGGAGAACAAAAATGTTGAGGTTCCAAAAATAGGGAAAGATCAGGATCGACTTCCACCTCGTGCTGAAGCTGCTGCCACTAGTCATGGCCGAGACGATAAAATGCCATCAACGTCGTCTGCCAAGGCCGATGCCCAATGGCATAGTACAGAGCATGTAAAGTCCAAAACACCAAACATCAGTAAAAAAAGGACTCAAAAATCTAAAATAAAATTGTCGGAGGAGAAGCGTAAACTTGCCAATATGCCATTTACCACACGGAGTGGCAAGGAACGGCTGAGGCCCTGGCCTATGTTCATGGCTAGTGGTTCAGCTTCACATGAGGATGGAAGCACTCAGCCTCTCGCTAGAAAAATGAAAAGACTCAAGCTGGCAAAAGCACAGCAAAGAACTGTGCGTTCTTCGAAATCCCAAATCCACAAGGAGAGTCCAATTGTGTCGGTTGCGATGCCTGACCTTCCCAACACTGGACGTGAAGAGCATGCGCCTTCCACCATTTGCACGCCCCCTGCAAGTGCTGGAAGGAGCACCCGCAGTCCAGTTCCTGATAGTCAGATTGAAGATGTCAGTGTTGAAGTACACCAGGATGAGGAGGATATGGGTGTTGCTGGCGCTGGGGAGGAAATTGACAAGGAGGATTCTGATGGTGAGGTGGTTTGTTTAAGTCAGGCACCCGGGGAGACACCTGTTGTCCGTGGGAGGAATATGGCCATTGACATGCCTGGTGAAAATACCAAAAAAATCAGCTCTTCGGTGTGGAAGTATTTCAACAGAAATGCGCACAACATTTGTCAAGCCGTGTGTTGCCTTTGTCAAGCTGTAATAAGTAAGGGTAAGGACGTTAACCACCTCGGAACATCCTCCCTTATACGTCACCTGCAGCGCATTCATCATAAGTCAGTGACAAGTTCAAAAACTTTGGGCGACAGCGGAAGCAGTCCACTGACCAGTAAATCCCTTCCTCTTGTAACCAAGCTCACGCAAACCACCCCACCAACTCCCTCAGTGTCAATTTCCTCCTTCCCCAGGAATGCCAATAGTCCTGCAGGCCATGTCACTGGCAATTCTGACGAGTCCTCTCCTGCCTGGGATTCCTCCGATGCATCCTTGCGTGTAACGCCTACTGCTGCTGGCGCTGCTGTTGTTGCTGCTGGGAGTCAATGGTCATCCCAGAGGGGAAATCGTAAGACCACTTTTACTACTTCCACCAAGCAATTGACTGTCCAACAGTCCTTTGCGAGGAAGATTAAATATCACAGCAGTCATCCTGCTGCAAAGCGGATAACTGAGGCCTTGGCATCCTGGGCGGTGAGAAACGTGGTTCCGGTATCCATCACTACTGCAGAGGCAACTAGAGACTTATTGGAGGTACTGTGTCCCCGGTACCAAATACCATCTAGGTTCCATTTCTCTAGGCAGGCGATACCGAAAATGTACACAGACCTCAGAAAAAGACTCACCAGTGTCCTAAAAAATGCAGTTGTACCCAATGTCCACTTAACCACGGACATGTGGACAAGTGGAGCAGGGCAGACTCAGGACTATATGACTGTGACAGCCCACTGGGTAGATGTATGGACTCCCGCCGCAAGAACAGCAGCGGCGGCACCAGTAGCAGCATCTCGCAAACGCCAACTCTTTCCTAGGCAGGCTACGCTTTGTATCACCGCTTTCCAGAATACGCACACAGCTAAAAACCTCTTACGGCAACTGAGGAAGATCATCGCGGAATGGCTTACCCCAATTGGACTCTCCTGTGGATTTGTGGCATCGGACAACGCCAGCAATATTGTGTGTGCATTAAATCTGGGCAAATTCCAGCACGTCCCATGTTTTGCACATACCTTGAATTTGGTGGTGCAGAATTATTTAAAAAACGACAGGGGCATGCAAGAGATGCTGTCGGTGGCCAGAAGAATTGCGGGACACTTTCGGAGTACAGGCACCACGTACAGAAGACTGGAGCAACACCAAAAACGCCTGAACCTGCCCTGCCATCATCTGAAGCAAGAAGTGGTAACGAGGTGGAATTCAACCCTCTATATGCTTCAGAGGTTGGAGGATCAGCAAAAGGCCATTCAAGCCTATACAATTGAGCACGATATAGGAGGTGGAATGCACCTGTCTCAAGCACAGTGGAGAATGATTTCAACGTTGTGCAAGGTTCTGCTGCCCTTTGAACTTGCCACACGTGAAGTCAGTTCAGACACTGCCAGCCTGAGTCAGGTCATTCCCCTCATCAGGCTTTTGCAGAAGAAGCTGGAGACATTGAAGGAGGAGCTAACACAGAGCGATTCCGCTAGGCATGTGGGACTTGTGGATGGAGCCCTTAATTCGCTTAACAAGGATTCACGGGTGGTCAATCTGTTGAAATCAGAGCACTACATTTTGGCCACCGTGCTCGATCCTAGATTTAAAACCTACCTTGGATCTCTCTTTCCGGCAGACACAAGTCTGCTGGGGTTCAAAGAACTGCTGGTGACAAAATTGTCAAGTCAAGCGGAACGCGACCTGTCAACATCTCCTCCTTCACATTCTCCCGCAACTGGGGGTGCGAGGAAAAGCCTCAGAATTCCGAGCCCACCCGCTGGCGGTGATGCAGGGCAGACTGGAGCGCCTGCTGATGCAGGGCAGTCTGGAGCGACTGCTGATGCTGACATCTGGTCCGGACTGAAGGACCTGACAACGATTACGGACATGTCGTCTACTGTCACTGCATATGATTCTCTCCCCATTGAAAGAATGGTGGAGGATTATATGAGTGACCGCATCCAAGTAGGCACGTCAGAAAGTCCGTACTTATACTGGCAGGAAAAAGAGGCAATTTGGAGGCCCTTGCACAAACTGGCTTTATTCTACCTAAGTTGCCCTCCCACAAGTGTGTACTCCGAAAGAGTGTTTAGTGCCGCCGCTCACCTTGTCAGCAATCGGCGTACGAGGTTACATCCAGAAAATGTGGAGAAGATGATGTTCATTAAAATGAATTATAATCAATTCCTCCGTGGAGACATTGTCCAGCAGCAATTGCCTCCACAAAGTACACAGGGAGCTGAGATGGTGGATTCCAGTGGGGACGAATTAATAATCTGTGAGGAGGGGGATGTACACGGTGATATATCGGAGGATGATGATGAGGTGGACATCTTGCCTCTGTAGAGCCAGTTTGTGCAAGGAGAGATTAATTGCTTCTTTTTTGGTGGGGGTCCAAACCAACCCGTCATTTCAGTCACAGTCGTGTGGCAGACCCTGTCACTGAAATGATGGGTTGGTTAAAGTGTGCATGTCCTGTTTATACAACATAAGGGTGGGTGGGAGGGCCCAAGGACAATTCCATCTTGCACCTCTTTTTTCTTTAATTTTTCTTTGCATCATGTGCTGTTTGGGGAGTAGTTTTTTGAAGGGCCATCCTGCGTGACACTGCAGTGCCACTCCTAGATGGGCCAGGTGTTTGTGTCGGCCACTAGGGTCGCTTAGCTTACTCACACAGCTACCTCATTGCGCCTCTTTTTTTCTTTGCGTCATGTGCTGTTTGGGGGGGTGTTTTTTGGAAGGGCCATCCTGCGTGACACTGCAGTGCCACTCCTAGATGGGCCAGGTGTTTGTGTCGGCCACTAGGGTCGCTTAGCTTACTCACACAGCTACCTCATTGCGCCTCTTTTTTTCTTTGCGTCATGTGCTTTTTGGGGGGTGTTTTTTGGAAGGGCCATCCTGCGTGATACTGCAGTGCCACTCCTAGATGGGCCCGGTGTTTGTGTCGGCCACTTGGGTCGCTTAGCTTAGCCATCCAGCGACCTCGGTGCAAATTTTAGGACTAAAAATAATATTGTGAGGTGTGAGGTGTTCAGAATAGACTGAAAATGAGTGGAAATTATGGTTTTTGAGGTTAATAATACTTTGGGATCAAAATGACCCCCAAATTCTATGATTTAAGCTGTTTTTTAGGGTTTTTTGAAAAAAACACCCGAATCCAAAACACACCCGAATCCGACAAAAAATATTCGGTGAGGTTTTGCCAAAACGCGTTCGAACCCAAAACACGGCCGCGGAACCGAACCCAAAACACAAAACCCGAAAAATGTCCGGCGCTCATCTCTAATATACCACTGTATGTCAGTCTCTGCATCCAACTTCTCACTGCGACCGCCATCAGTAACCAGAGTGCGACTCAGACGCCTGCTCGGTACATCCGCAAAACGTCCGCCTCTCAGTCAGACCCCTAATCTCAACAGATGTAGAGAATGATTTATAAACCAAGAACATGTTTTATTACTTCAAAATGCTTAAAAGACAGTGACAAGTGAGTGACGTCAGGGTGAGGATAATTGTAGAGTGTTTCATACCCTCCAACATTTTACACATAAAAATCGGTACAAATTCTAAAAGTGGGTGTGGCCACGGGTAAGCCCCTTTTCCTATACTCTCAATGGAAGTTTGGAGAGCCAAAAATCGGTACAGACCATAAAAAAAGGTCCTGTATCTGCCAAAAAAGTGCAGCTGGAGGGTATGTACTCTGTATAACTAAGATTAAGGGGTCTATTTACTAAGATACGGATGGAGATAAAGGGGTACATTTACTAAGCAGTGATAAGAGCGGAGAAGTGAGCCAGTGGAGATATTTCCCCATCAACCAATCAGCAGCTCTGTATCATTTTATAGTATGCAAATTATAGATGTTACTTCAGTGCTGATTGGTTGATGGGGCAACTTCTCCACTGGCTCACTTCTCCGCTCGTATCACTGCTTAGTAAATGTCCCCCAAAGTCACTGAAGATAAAGGTGGTCAGTCCGAGTTGATCGCTAGCTGCATTCATTCGCTGTGCAGCGATGAGGCAAAATTACGGCACTTCTGCGCATGCGTATGCGGCGCAATGCGCACGGGCGACATACTATTACAACAACAGATGTAGTTTCACACAAGGTCTAGCAAAGCTTTTCAGTCGCACTGCTGACCGCAGAGTGATTGACATGAAGTGGGCGTTTCTGGGTGTCAACTGACTGTTTTCAGGGAGTGTTCGAAAAAACGCAGGCGTGCCAGGAAAAAACGCAGGCGTGCCAGGAAAAAACGCAGGCGTGGCTGGGCGAACGCAGGGCGTGTTTGTGACGTCAAAACAGGAACTGAACAGACTGAAGACATCGCAAGCGCTGAGTAGGTATTGAGCCACTCAGCAGCCGTTCTCTTCCCCCTCTCAGCACAACATAGACAACTGCGGCAGCCGCTTCCACTAGTGGAGCTTTTGCGCATGCGCAGAGGCTCGCTGTCAGACCCGCCGTGATATGCTGTCTCTGTGGACAAAGCACTCAGCGGCAGTCCTGACGCAGCTCCGCCTCCTCCAGCTCCCGCACACTGTATGCTGAGTGCCGGGCATCGAGCCAGGAGCCTGGCAAGCAAGGCGGCTTTTGTGCAGGGTGTCAGCGGCGTTGGGTAAGTGTACTGCCCCTGAGGGGGGTGGCTCACTGACTCCTTTAAAATTGATATTTTATGTGACAGTCCACCAATAAGTAATAACATGTCGCCAGTGTTTTTTTTGTTTTTGTTTTTTGGGAGGGGGGGGGGTTCAAAGGATATTAGACATTTATTTCCTGAGGAGAATATCTTAATACACAAAAAAAGTGTTTTATGTAATAAAAAATAAAACAATAAAATATAGCAAATATAAAAATATATATATCAGGTGAACAATATGTAGGAGCAGTGGCGGATTTAGGGGGGGGGGGCACCAAGGCACGTGCCCCCCCTGTCATTTTTAACAGTCTGCGCTGCTACACGCACCCGGCACCCGACATGTCCCCCTCTCCTGTTAGTTGCTGCTCTGCATGTGTGTGTTCCTCCTCCTGATTGGCTCCCTGGAGAAATGTGACCTGCAGTCAGTGCAGGTCAGGAGCCGAGCAGGAGGAGGAACACAGATCCAGGCCACGGCGGCGGCTGAGGGACAGTGCACCGCTGCCGCCCGCCGCCGCTGGACAGCGCACCGCTGCCGCCCGCCGCTGAGGGACAGCGCACCGCCGCCGCCCGCCACCGCTGAGGGACAGCGCACCGCCGCCGCCCGCCACCGCTGAGGGACAGCACCAAGGAACAGTGCACAGCAGCGCAAGGGTCCGGGAGAGCAGCCGCCAGCCGAGCAAGAAGACGACGCCTGCCTGACTGGCCCTGCTTTCTACTGGTGAGTGGTCTTTTGTTTGGGGAGGGGGGGGGGGGGGGTGACCCGGGGACGGGATAGAATAGTTCTGCTGCCTGCTGTGAGTGGTCTTTTGCTGGGGGGTGATCTGGGGAGGGAGAGAATGGTGCTGCTGCCTGCTGTGAGCGGTCTTTTGCTGGGGGGGGAGTGGGGGTGACTGGGGGAGGGAATGGTGCTGCTGCCTGCTGTGAGCGGTCTTTTGCTGGGGGGGGGGGGTGACCTGGGGAGGGAGAATGGTGCACTTTGAGCGCGGTTGATTCTATATCCGAGTGGGAGAAGGGAGCTTCTGACGTACTTAGGGGAGGAGATACGTCACCAGGGGGAGGAGCTACGGGCAAACAGGGTACCCGAAAAGTACCCTCGCGGGCTCGCTTCGCTCGCCACCTGATTACTAAATGTAATAGTTGGTGGCGTGGATAGTAGAGGAACTATCCCGCTGGCATAGCTCCTCCCCCTGATGGAGATGGTCCCTTAGCCCACTTGTTTCTAGCATCTACCCTTTGAGCACATTGAGCACTTGACCACACACCCTCACACAATTGGTCACACCCACTAAAACTTGGTCACGCCCACTCCACTTCTGACTCCACCCCTCCTTGATAGCACAACCACTTATGGTGCCCCCCCTGTAATTTTTTTCTGGATCCGCCCCTGTGTAGGAGATAGAGATGAGCGGGTTCGGATCGCCGAGAACTGAACCCTACCGAACTCCACGTGTCAAACACGGTTCCGAGCCCGGCTCGGTTATTCAGGCCTGACTCGGAAAACCTGAACGAGGCAAAACGTCATCATCCCGCTGTCGGATTCTCGTGGGATTCGGATTCCATATAAAGAGCCGCGCGTCCCCGCCATTTTCACTCGGTCATTGTAGAGAGTACAGAGAGGACGTGGCTACGTTCTCTCAGTGTCAGTTCTCAGTATCAGTGCTCATTGTCTTGTGCTGCATCGTGCTGCTCAGTAATACTATTACAGTGTCTTGTGCTGCATCTTGCTGCTCAGTAATACTAGTACAGTGTCTTGTGCTGCATCGTGCTGCTCAGTAATATTAGTACAGTGTCTTGTGCTGCATCGTGCTGCTCAGTAATACTAGTACAGTGTCTTGTGCTGCATCGTGCTGCTCAGTAATACTAGTACAGTGTCTTGTGCTGCATCGTGCTGCTCAGTAATACTAGTACAGTGTCTTGTGCTGCATCGTGCTGCTCAGTAATACTAGTACAGTGTCTTGTGCTGCATCGTGCTGCTCAGTAATACTAGTACAGTGTCTTGTGCTGCATCGTGCTGCTCAGTAATACTAGTACAGTGTCTTGTGCTGCATCGTGCTGCTCAGTAATACTAGTACAGTGTCTTGTGCTGCATCGTGCTGCTCAGTAATACTAGTACAGTGTCTTGTGCTGCATCGTGCTGCTCAGTAATACTAGTACAGTGTCTTGTGCTGCATCTTGCTGCTGTAGGGTGCTGTGGTAGTGTCCTGTGACTGTGCATAGGTCATCATCATTCCAGTCACAGTGGTATCTGGGGGGTGACAATTCTAGAGTGCTTTTGTGCTGCTCACTAATGCTAATACTAGTACAGTGTCTTATGCTGCTCAGTGTCAGTTGTCAGTAGTATCATCAGTGCTCAGTATCACTGCTCAGCAGTATCATCAGTGCTCAGTATCACTGCTCAGTAGTATCATCAGTGCTCAGTATCACTGCTCAGTAGTATCATCAGTGCTCAGTATCACTGGTCAGTGCTCAGTGTTTTGTGCTGCTCAGTGTCAGTTCTCAGTATCACTGCTCTGTAGTATCATCAGTGCTCAGTATCACTGCTCAGTAGTATCATCAGTGCTCAGTATCACTGCTGTCATGGTTCGGGTAACTGGTTGTCATTTCTTACCCGTCAAGTGTCTTCTGAGGTTGGCTCTGCTTTCCAGGCTCTGGTCCCAGCTGTGTTGCTGATGTATGTATTCTACATCACTTCCCTGTTAACCCGTAGTACTGGTACAGTGTCCTCTCCCAGTATGCTTGTCAGGTCCCTGAATGGCGTTCTCATCCCGCCGCGACCGCTGCAGCCGTGCCTGTGCCTTCAGTGTGCAGAGAGCTGGGTATGATGTCCCATGCTCACTGCGGTCTCTGTCACTGTCCCTGTGGCCTTGCTGCGTGGTTGAGCAGGTGTGGCGTCTCCTGCCCGCCGCGATCTCCGTTGCCGCCGGTCTGTGCCTTCAGTGTGCAGAGAGCTGGGTATGACGTTTTCTGCTCACTGCGGTCTCTGCCGCTGTGCTTGTGGTCTGGCTGTGCAAATGGATCAGTGTGGTGTCTCCTGCCTGCCTCGGCCTCCGACACCATTACTCTGTTTACCATATGTTTCTTCCCAAGCTGACTTTCCCTCCAAGTAGTAACATGAGTGCAGCCATGTTGCTTGTGGTCACATGCTACTGTTTTCTCCAATCCACTGCGTTACAGAACACTGCCTAATTGCCTAGCCAATGCCTGCATACCTGCAGGTATAATTATCCTGTTCCTGTGCTGGAGCATGGTCAGTGCTTCAGTTGTCATCCCAGTGATACCAGTCTCTCCTGATTGTGGTCGTTCCTGCCTGCAAACTCCACTAGAGACTCGCACCAGTTCTACTTCTCCTGGTGCAGCCTGACTCTGCAGTGTCTCAACACTGCATCCTGCGTTTGCCAGATTGCTTAACACTGGCTCCCAGCACTCCAGCTCCCAGCGGTCTCCTGTCTCTGTTTCCTGGTAATCTGCACTCTCAAGCATCTCCTGTATATGCTCCCAAGCATCTTCAGTATATGCTCCCAAGCATCTCCCATATATGCTCCCAAGCATCACCTATATATGCTCCCAAGCATCACCTATATATGCTCCCAAGCATCTCCCATATATGCTCCCAAGCATCTCCTATATATGCTCCCAAGCATCACCTATATATGCTCCCAAGCATCACCTATATATGCTCCCAAGCATCTCCCATATATGCTCCCAAGCATCTACTATATATGCTCCCAAGCATCTCCTGTATATGCTCCCAAGCATCACCTATATATGCTCCCAAGCATCTCCTGTACATGCTCCCAAGCATCTCCTATATATGCTCCCAAGCATCTCCCGTATATGCTCCCAAGCATCTCCCGTATATGCTCCCAAGCATCTCCTGTATATGCTCCCAAGCATCTCCTGTATATGCTCCCAAGCATCTCCTGTATATGCTCCCAAGCATCTCCTGTATATGCTCCCAAGCATCTCCTGTATATGCTCCCAAGCATCTCCTGTATATGCTCCCAAGCATCTCCTGTATATGCTCCCAAGCCTCTCCTGTATATGCTCCCAAGCATCTCCCATATATGCTCCCAAGGATCACCTATATATGTTCCCAAGCATCTCCTGTACATGCTCCCAAGCATCTCCTATATATGCTCCCAAGCATCTCCTGTATATGCTCCCAAGCATCTCCTGTATATGCTCCCAAGCATCTCCTGTATATGCTCCCAAGCATCTCCTGTATATGCTCCCAAGCATTTACTGTATATGCTCCCAAGCATCTCCTGTATATGCTCCCAAGCATCTCCTGTATATGCTCCCAAGCATCTCCTGTATATGCTCCCAAGCATCTCCTGTATATGCTCCCAAGCATCTCCTGTATATGCTCCCAAGCATCTCCTGTATATGCTCCCAAGCATCTCCCTTATATGCTCCCAAGCATCTCCTGTATATGCTCCCAAGCATCTCCTGTATATGCTCCCAAGCATCTCCTGTATATGCTCACAAGCATCTCCCTTATATGCTCCCAAGCATCTCCTGTATATGCTCCCAAGCATCTCCTGTATATGCTCCCAAGCATCACCTATATATGCTCCCAAGCATCTCCTGTACATGCTCCCAAGCATCTCCTATATATGCTCCCAAGCATCTCCCATATATGCTCCCAAGCATCTCCCGTATATGCTCCCAAGCATCTCCTGTATATGCTCCCAAGCATCTCCTGTATATGCTCCCAAGCATCTCCTGTATATGCTCCCAAGCATCTCCTGTATATGCTCCCAAGCATCTCCTGTATATGCTCCCAAGCATCTCCTGTATATGCTCCCAAGCCTCTCCTGTATATGCTCCCAAGCATCTCCCATATATGCTCCCAAGGATCACCTATATATGTTCCCAAGCATCTCCTGTACATGCTCCCAAGCATCTCCTATATATGCTCCCAAGCATCTCCTGTATATGCTCCCAAGCATCTCCTGTATATGCTCCCAAGCATCTCCCGTATATGCTCCCAAGCATCTCCTGTATATGCTCCCAAGCATCTCCTGTATATGCTCCCAAGCATCTCCTGTATATGCTCCCAAGCATTTACTGTATATGCTCCCAAGCATCTCCTGTATATGCTCCCAAGCATCTCCTGTATATGCTCCCAAGCATCTCCTGTATATGCTCCCAAGCATCTCCTGTATATGCTCCCAAGCATCTCCTGTATATGCTCCCAAGCATCTCCCTTATATGCTCCCAAGCATCTCCTGTATATGCTCCCAAGCATCTCCTGTATATGCTCCCAAGCATCACCTATATATGCTCCCAAGCATCTCCTGTATATGCTCCCAAGCTTCTCCCATATATGCTCCCAAGCATCTCCCATATATGCTCCCAAGCATCTCCTGTATATGCTCCCGAGCATCACCTATATATGCTCCCAAGCATCTCCTGTATATGCTCCCAAGCATCTCCCATATATGCTCCCAAGCATCTCCCGTATATGCTCCCAAGCATCTCCTGTATATGCTCCCAAGCATCTCCTGTATATGCTCCCAAGCATCTCCTGTATATGCTCCCAAGCATCTCCTGTATATGCTCCCAAGCATCTCCTGTATATGCTCCCAAGCATCTCCTGTATATGCTCCCCAAGCATCTCCTGTATATGTTCCCAAGCATCTCCTGTATATGCTCCCAAGCATCTCCTGTATATGCTCCCAAGCATCTCCTGTATATATGCTCCCCAAGCATCTCCTGTATATGCTCCCAAGCATCTCCTGTATATATCTCCGCTCCCTAGCTACATTAGTGCTCACTAGCACCATCCACACAGCTCATCCATTGGACCAGTCCTATCTAGTAAAACCCGACAGTTACACGCTCACCAGCTTCTGCTCCCAAAGTCACCACTCAGTGCATCGGTGTTGGTAAGGATATACCCTCAAGGTCCTTTAAGACTTTCTCCTGTTAAAACCACACCTAGAGACTACCACTGCACTCTAAGGAACTGTGACTTATTGTCTGTGACTTCCATACTGCAACTGCTAATATTCCTGTGAGCTGTCTACTTAATAAAACCTTTGAAACTTATCCTCTGGTTGTTGTGGTCACGCCTTCGGGCACTGGTACTACAAGTGTACACACATGTTCAGGAATCCTATCCTGCCTTCTAAGTCTAAGTATTCCTCAGCCCCTACAACTGAGGCTTCCTGCATTCAGCACCAGCCCTCAGTTGTGAAAACTTCAAATTTCAAGTTAAACCCCAGTATCAATACAAAAATAATAAACAAGACAGGCGCTATGAAAGTGGAAATAGATATGAGCCTTTAAATCTAGAATCAGAACAAGAGATAGGAACTCCAAGATGGAGAAATAGACGTGGTTATAAAAGATCAGAGACCGATGAGGAAATTGAATCCCCTTATAATAAGTCTTTTTTAGGGAGATGCCCACTAGAAAAATGGGAGAATACAAGAGGCCCGCTAAAAAGAACAAGAGACAGGGACGAAGGGGAACGAGAAGAGGTAGGAGGAAATCCCACAAAAAAATCAGTGTATTCGATAGATGAGAGTAGCGAAAGAAAAAAAGGGGTATTTAATCTCCCCTTTAGAAAAATAAGTGAGGAAGAGTTAAAACTGCTTTAAAAAGGGCTACATTTTGCACCTGCTAGTAAGCCCAATCTGTTCACCCTTTTCGTGGATCTTAATAAATATGTGCGAACATTAACTCGGAAACGATATTTTGCGCTGAAAGCAATGTAAAAAAGTAGAACCGCTGGTTCACCCATCCTTTTGGATGTGGGAGATCAAGAGGCTTTGGAAATCTTAGAGGATTTACAGGATAATATAGAGGAACCAGAAAATCTGGAATTAAAAATATATGATGCAGGGAGGATGAACAGATTCAAGGCTAAATCAGAATTTTATCCCCTCCAATATAAGAGCCCGTATATTGAAAGCTTCTATAACAGTACTCTTAGTCACTTTAAGAACTTGTGTGAGAAAGCTGAACGGGGGGGCTTCAGAGATAATCTACAGAAGGGAGAAAGAAAAGCTCTGAAAACCCTATATTCAGATAAAAATATAATAATCAAACCGGCAGATAAGGGCGGTGGGATTGTGATTCTCGACTTGGAGGACTATATAACTGAGGCCTATAAACAACTGGATGGTGGCCTGTTCTACATGCGATTAGATCACAATCCCACCGCCCAATATCAAAAGTAGTTTAAAGATCTCCTTGATAAGGCCTTCTGTGATGGTGCAATAACAAATGAAACATCAAAATTTCTCTTTAGTTCACATCCTGTCACTCCCACATTTTACTTTTTACCAAAAATTCACAAGACACTTATTTTACCCTCGGGTCGTCCTATAATTTCGGGTATTGGGTCACTCACTAATAATTTATCCTTTTTTGTAGATTATTATTTGCAGGGCCACGTAGGGTAACTTAAGTCCCATATAAAGGATACCAAACATTTTCTAAATTTAATAAGTACTGTAAAATGGAAAGAGGGGTATTCCCTTATAACATGTGATGTTGAATCTCTCTATTCAAATATCCAACATGATTTGGGACTGAAAGCGGTTAAATATTATTTGGATAGAGATTTGGAAATTTCAGACTCCCTACGTGGCTTTGTATTGGAATCAATAAGGTTTATTTTAAATCACAATTATTTTTTGTTTGACACGAAAGTTTATTAACAGACACGGGGGACCGCGATGGGGATGAGATTAGCGCTGAGCTTTGCTAACCTATACGTGGGGAGGTTTGAGGAGGAACATGTGTGGGGGGGCGGATTCGACGTGAATCTCATCCTCTATGGCAGATTTATTGATGATTTATTTTTTGTTTAGGATGGGGATACACATTCTATAGACACTTTTTTTCACAGTTTAAATAGAAATGAGTTTGGTCTCAAATTTACATTGAATAAGAGTAAGACAATCATAAGTTTTTTTGGATATTGCACGATCAACAGAGAGCAGGGAAATTATGACAGAGACATATGTAAAGCCGGTGGACCAGAGTAAGTATTTAAATTTTAAGAGCTCCCATGCTAAAACATGGAAAATAAATATCCCAAAGGGACAATTTATTAGGATTAGGCGGAATTGTTCAACAGAGGAATCATTTAAAAGACATGCAGGTGTGTTATTTGACTCGTTCCTAGGGTAGGGTTACCCAAGGGAAATTCTAGAAAGAGCTAGGAGGGAGGTGGAAAAAATAGAAAGGGTAAAACTATTAGAAAAAAGAAATGGGGAAGATCTACATGGCGGTGTAGAATGTGGAGATGGGCCCAGGGAAGATAGATCATCCATATATGTGACAAAATATAATAACTACTCACATGATATTAAGAAGATAATCAAAAATAATTCAGAAATGTTGAAACTTGATTCGGTCTTGAGGGAAACGGTTATTTTTCGAAAGTCTGAGAATTTAAAACAAAAACTAACAACTAGTTATTTTAAAAACCAAAAAAACAGAAAGATCTGAGACAAGCGATACATGGTTATCTATTAGACCTATAGGTTTTCATAAAAATGTGGAAAACACAAATGTAACACATGTATGCATACAAATAGAAAAGAAACTGAATTTGTCTCAAATAAAAAAGGAGAAAAATTTAAAGTAAAAATTTTTATTAACTGCAGATCAACATTTGTGATTTACATTGTGGAATGTGGCTGTGGCAAGCAATACGTGGGGCGGACTACAAGAATGCTCCACACGAGGTTTATGGAGCACTGGAGAAATATATATAAAAATGTAAGGTCCCATCCTGTTAGGGTCTCCTGCCCTGTGCTGCCACGTCGTCATGGCAACCGGGAGACAAGTGCTAGCGGAGTAACCTGAGCGCAGCTGATACTCCGGTTTGGGTCTTTTGCTGTGCAGTGGTTACAGGCTCTGTGCACGGCAGGGGATCCGGTGCTGGTTTTTGTGCTCACAGTCTGTGAGGTCTGAGTGGGGCGTGGACAGCACCTGCTTTATAAGGCCTCTTCTCAGGTTAAGCAGATGCTGCTGAATCTTTGTTGGTTAGTCAGTTCCTGAAAGTTAGCCAGTACTGTGTAGCTTTGTATTTGTTGTTGCTTACTGCAAATAGGCCTGGGGATTTGGTACTACACTCTGCCAATCCAGACCTAGCAGTAAGACTGGAGTCAGTCGTTTAGCTTGCTGGGGTTCTTTTACTACTCTGTGAACTTAGCAAGTTTGCGGCTGTATTCTAAGACTTGCCTGCCTAAATCCTGTCTCACTGTGCAAGGTGTCAGGAGTCAGTTTAGTGGCAGTAAGCTGAACCTGTGCACTGCAAGTGAGGATTAGGATTGTGGAGACTCTCCTTGTGTCTATCATTCCATCTCTGACCAAGGAGTTTACTGCCACACCCGTTGGTAACCCTTTAGGGTTTTGCTGTTGCCCTTAGCAACAGCATTTCGGGTTCTCTACGTATTAAAACACAACATCTTGCTTTTCCCATCTGAGCATTACTAATACTAGGGAGACACCCAGTTCCTTAGCCTCTGGGCTTCTCTGTTCACTTTGTGTTTATTTTGTTACCCTATCACCTTCTGTGTATGTAATGTCATATTCCCCAGTCTGTCTGTGAGTTCATTTGTTTTGCATACCTATCCGTTCAGACACCAGTACATTCCTGCAGGCACTGGAGTGCATAACAGTTCTGACACCAGTACATTCCTGCAGGCACTGGTGTGCATAACGCATCCCCTGTCAAGCCACATGACACACTGTAATATCTCTACACCTGAAACTATTAAAGTGATGGGAATTGAGCAAGTTGTACCCACTATACGAGGAGGAGATAGGTTCAATACTCTGTGCCGGAGAGAGGCTTTTTGGATATACCGACTGGGTACACTGTACCCTGATGGTTTGAACGATATGGTGGAATTGAACCATATCAAGTGAAAGTCCCCCCCCCCCTTTTTTTTTTGTAAAGAGGGGTAGGGGTAGGTAAATAGGTGTATAGAGAAGGCCATTTTAGGTCTTGGAAAACCGTTACAAGTAAAAAGTATGTATATTAAAAACTTTGGCTGTTTTGGTGAGAAAGGAAGATTGTTCATATCAACAACAGAGGATATATTTAGAACCAGTGGCTTCCAAAGTAGGGAGTAGAACAAGAGAAATATCCATGGTTCAAATATTATTAATTGCAGCCTTTTTGGGTTGCAATTTTCCTTTTTTCCCCCCTCCTTTAATCCCCCCCCCTCCCCCTTCTCTGTTTCTGTCTAGAGGGGATGAGAGGTGGTTAAAATGGGGGTATCTTTGTTTATTGGGAACTATATATAGAGATAACTGGATGTGTCAAAGAACATGATATTGAGTCCTATATTTATTAGGACATGATAATAGTCTGAACCAAAAAATACAAGAAAGCATGATAAAATAAGTCCTTATTATATAAATATTAAAGATGTAAATATTCCAGGACAGGCTAGATAATGGCTTAGAATATATACAGTATATTTATGTTACAATAGAGTTTCATAAGTAAAAATATATATCTGCACTTTGTGTTTGGCAATGACTGTTCTATATATGTTATTAGAATCTATAAGTTTTATGGAGATATACAAAGTATGTCTGTAGATTTGCAGCATGGGAGAAATACTGATGCAGCTGGGAGGAGAGAAATAAAACTTCTAATGACTGATAAACGACCGGCGGGGAGCCGCTGACAGCCTGCTATGGCTGTGAGTAAAAACGAGACACGGAGCGCATGGTGTGCGCAGGCGCCTGCGGCAAAAAGCCGGGGATAAAAGGAGGCCAAACAGAGAGTGCAGTTATCTGACTGAGGAAGCCACCGATTTTACGTACAGGCGGAGAAACGCGTTTTAGAGGACCCTAAAGCTCCTTCACCTTCCTGTATGTGATTACCACTCCACTGTCTGCCGGGGAATTCATCTGGGACCTCCAGATAAGGCTCCTTACAAAAGGTTATTTCAGCACCAGAGCCGGGAGTTTGAAAGATCCATGACCCAAGAGGAAAGAGTGGTAAAATATATAGTAATAACATGGCCATGTTAAACAAATGTTGAACTGCATGAACATGCATGCTATATAGGCAAATAACTTTGCTCTGAACACTGCTTTGCATGATTTAAGCTTGATAAGTGCTAATTGCAAGTTACTCTCAAAATGTCTGCATGCCTATACACTAATCAGCAATTTAAACAGAAAAGTATTTTGAACTTCCTAAGAAACATCTTTGTTTTCTTTGCATAACGATATTCAGCTGGGATATAACCACTTTGATGTGTGCGCAAATGTCACTTTACTAAAGGACTGCAGATGGGTAAGAATTTGCTACTAATATCAGCTGCATAGAAATAATTGAATGCAGGTGCATTCCCTGCATGGGAAACTTGTGGGGCTGCTTTGTTATTTATAAAGTGTATATGCCATCAATAATAACACGCTGAATAGGAATTGTGCTGCTTGAGATATAAGAGGAAACTTGGTTTTGTGCAAAAGATACATTTAAAACTATCATTTTGCTAGTGACAAACTGATACATGTTTGCTTTGTTGAGCTAAGTAGTATATTGTTGTATGTCCATACAGGTTTGGTCTACTCTAGGAGAAATAGGGAAGGTTTTTTAGAATATTAAGAAAGTATATAATTTTTATAAAAATAAAGAAAAATGTTCTTCTTAAAGGAGTCTGTGAGCGCTGTCTGTATTTGTGTGTGTTTTTTAGTTGTAAAAACTGCTCAGTAGTATCATCAGTGCTCAGTATCACTGGTCAGTGCTCAGTGTCTTGTGTTGCTCAATGTCAGTTCTCAGCAGTGGCATAAGTTCATCCCAGTTGCCCGGAGGCAAGATAAATATTGGTGGCCCCCTATTTACTATATTAAGATAAATATATGTATGTAGATGTGTGTGTGTGTGTGTGTGTGTGTATATATATACGTGCGTGCGTGCGTGCGTGCGTGCGTGCGTGCGTGTGTGTGTGTGTGGAGTGTTCTGAAAAAAAATTCTATACTGTATTTATACATTCAATTGTCTTTTATTTTAAATCACACATTTCTTAGCAGTCATACCCAGGATTAGAACCCATGACCTGTTACACTAACAGCAGACACTTTACTGATGGAGCTATTTGCTCCTGTAGAGGAAGCATGAGAATTCTAACTATATGAAGTTACGTGTAATTGTCAGAGAAGTATCTTCATATAATTAAAATTCTCATATTTCCTATACAGGAGCAACAGCTTCATCAGTAAGGTGTCTGCTTCCAGTGTAATAGGTTGTGGTTTGTAATCCTGAGTATGACACTTGTAAAATGTGTATTTTCAGTATAATGAAAGGGGTGTGATTTGTAAGGTGCAGGGACCAGTGAGGAAGTCGACCACTGAAAAGACAGTGGCAGCTATCAATTAACTTAATTCAATGGTGTCACAGAATGGAAGGAGAGAGGTGCCCCCCTTCAGAGCAGGAGCCCGGCGGCAGATGACTCCATTGCCTCCCAGAGTTCTGCCTCTGGTTCTCAGTATCACTGCTCAGTAGTATCATCAGTGCTCAGTATCACTGGTCAGTGCTCAGTGTCAGTGCATCTCTTTTTCTCTTTTCTTTGCATCATGTGCTGTTTGGGGACTTTTTTTTTAAAGTGTATCCTGTCTGACACTTCCGTATATATGTCCAGTGGTACTGCCATTTTATATAATTCCCAACATTACTGCCATTTAATGCCAGTGATTTTGTCATTTTCTTCCCGTGATTTGGACCAATAATTCCATTGATTATATCAAATAATTCCAGTGATATTGTCTTATAAATCACATGATACTGGAGTCTAATTCTAGATGGGCCAGGTGTTAGTGTCGGCCACTTGGGTCGCTGAGCTTAGTCACACAGCTACCTCATTGCGCCTCTTTTTTTTTTCTTTGCGTCATGTGCTGTTTGGGGAGTATTTTTTGGAAGGGCCATCCTGCGTGACACTGCAGTGCCACTCCTAGATGGGCCAGGTGTTTGTGTCGGCCACTTGGGTCGCTTAGCTTAGTCACACAGCTACCTCATTGCACCTCTTTTTTTTCTTTGCATCATGTGCTGTTTGTGGACTATTTTTTAAATCTGCCATCCTGTCTGACACTGCAGTGCCACTCCTAGATGGGCCACGTGTTTGTGTCGGCCACTTGTGTCGCTTAGCTTAGCCATCCAGCGACCTTGATGCAAATTTTAGGACTAAATATAATATTGTGAGGTGTGAGGTGTTCAGAATAGACTGGAAATGAGTGGAAATTATTGTCATTGAGGCTAATAATACTATAGGATCAAAATTACCCCCAAATTCTACGATTTTAGCTGTTTTTGTGTTTGTTTGTTTTTTCAAAAATCACATGAATCCAAAATACATCCGAATCCAAAACCCAAAAGGGAGGTTTTGCCAAAACGCATCCGAATCCAAAACACGACCGCAGGCCCGAATCCAAAACCAAAACACAAAACACGAAAAAGGTTCATCTCTAGTAAGAGACAATATGGATTCACAGTATATCCAAATAATTCATGCATGCAAACAGGTGTGTTTCAATCAACAATACTATATTGTATCCATAGCCACAGAAATGCTGGTGCATGCAAACAGGTGTATCTATCTTCTATGGGATTCATTTCCCCGTCTTCTAACTTAAAGAAGAAAGCATTTGGGAGCAATCAGGAGTAATCTCCAATCCCACCGTCACAAGCACTGCCAAGCTGCCAGCACGCGCCGAAAAATCTGCACTACGCACCCTACAGGACCAATGTTGCGCTGGCAAACTCAGCAGCCAGGAAGGAGAGGAACCGGCGGTGTGTCCACATTTGGGAGCAGGGGCTAGACTGAAAAGAAGCCTCGTATACACCCACCGCGCCAACACGGAGCTGGTAATCAGCACATCCGGATGGGAGAGGGCAAGCAGCACTATACAGCACAGCATCTCGCAACACTGGAATAAAACCTTACCGGTACGGGGGATAGAGAAACGGGACGCCGCTAGGTCTGTTAAGTACTGAATACATGCATTCTATTTTCCGTTAATTTGTGCCTTGTAAACAAAGATTCTTTAAGTCAGAAGACGGGGAAATTAGTCCCCTAAAAGTCTGGACTATTTTAAAGAAATACAAGGTAACCTGACATTTCAGATACACCTGTTCGCATGCACCAGCATATCTGTGACCACGGATACAATCAGGGTCGGTTCTTGCTATTGTTGTATTCCGGGCAAAACTATAGGGGCATGGCTTCACACGGGGGGCGTGGTCAGTTACGCCTCCATTTGTGCCCCCTGTAGCGCCGCTGGAAGAGAAGAAGAAAAAAAAAGTATACTTACTATCCCCGTTCCTGATTCCAGACCGCTGCAGACAGCCGCCGGCGCCGCTCCTCTCCTCAGATCAGCATAGACAATAGAGGTCAATTATGACCCCTAGCGTCTGTGCCACAATGCTGTGCGGTGCGCGATGATGTCATCGCGCACCGCACAGCAAAGGTCCCCTCCACGAAGGGAAACTAGATGCGTAGCGTCTGGTTCCCTTCAGAGCGGGGGACACAGCGGGGGGCACAGCGGTGGGGGGCACAGTAGCGGATCTTGCCACGGTGCGGCGCCCTCCGGATTTCGCCGGCACACTCCGGAAGGAGGCGCCCCGGGCAAAAGTCCTGCTTGCCCGTGGCAAGATCCGCTACTGGATACAACACAGTATTGTTGATTGAAACACACCTGTTTGCATGCATGAATCATTTCAATATATAGCCATATCGTCTCTTAAATATTGTTCACCTGCTATATATATCTTTATATTTGCTATATTTTATTGTTTCTTTTTTATTATATAAAATATTTTTTTTGTGCATTAAGAAATTCTCCTCAGGAAATGAATGTCTCGTATCCTTTAAAAAAATAAAAGAAATACTTTTTAAAAATAATTTTACACTCTTTTTGAATGGCTGTTCCCGTGTGACATCTGAGGTGGCGTGAATCAGGGCTGGCTCCAGGTATGTTCGAATAGAGCGGCCGCGCAAGGCGCCACCCTTAATGGGCGCCGCGCGCTGGCGCCGCCATATTCAAACCTGGAGACGGCCGGGTAATGCTGCACAGGGCCTTGAACTCTTGTGCGCGCTATGCGCGCTGAGCGGGCCCGGTGTTTAACGTCAGACGCTGGCGCCGGGCAGCACGCATAGCGCACACAAGCGCTTTGGAGGCCGCCCGCCGGGCCCAGCACCCGGATCCCCGCCCGCCCGCCCGCACCTGGCCTCGCACCCAGCCCTGCAGACAGCAGCACTCCTCCTAGCGCTGCAGGTATTTTTTTTTTTGGGGGGTGGGCATTTATGGATTGCACTGTGGGGGCATGGCACTGTGTGGGGTCATATCTGCACTGTGGGGGCATTTATGTATCTGGCACTGTGGGGGCATTTATCTGGCACTGTGGGGGCATATCTGGCACTGTGGGGGCATTTCTGTATCTGGCACTGAAGGGGCATTTCTGTATCTGGCATTGCTGTGGAGCATATCATGTAGTGTTCCCGCAAGGCGTCTGTGGCTAGGCAATGTGTCTAACGTGCTCTGCCTGGCGCAAAGTGTCTAACGTGCTCTGCCTGGCGCAAAGTGTCTAATGTGCTCTGCCTGGCGCAAAGTGTCTAACGTGCTCTGCCTGGCGCAAAGTGTCTAACGTGCTCTGCCTGGCGCAAAGTGTCTAACGTGCTCTGCCTGGTGCAAAGTGTCTAGGAGGTTCTACCTGGTGCAATGGGTATTAACTGCACTACTGTGTGGTGTAATGCGATTTGCCACTATTATGTGGCCACGCACCTTCCCCACGAAACAACGCCCCTAAATTTTGCTGCGCGCCGAAGGCGCGCACTGTCCATGTTTTACCATGTAGGTAGATGAGCACCAAGCATTATAGTATATACATCATTTTGCCCTCCTAACTTAAAAATGTGCCCTCCCTGTGATCAGCACCCTGCCCTAAAAAGTGAACACTATCATGTGTAGCTGGCACTGCTGGGGGGCATGTCATGTGTAGCTGGCACTGCTGGGGGGCATGTCATGTGTAGCTGGCACTGCTGGGGGGCATGTCATGTGTAGCTGGCACTGCTGGGGGGCATGTTGTGTGTAGCTGGCACAGCTGCGGGGCATGTCATGTGTAGCTGGCACTGCTGGGGGGCATGTTGTGTGTAGCTGGCACTGCTGGGGGGCATATCAGGTCTATCTGGCACTGCACATTGTGTGTATCTGGCACTATACTGGAGACATTATGTGTATCTGGCACTATACTGGAGACATTATGTGTATCTGGCACTATACTGGAGACATTGTGTATGTATCTGGCACTATACTGGAGACATTATGTGTATCTGGCACTATACTGGAGACATTATGTGTATCTGGCACTATACTGGAGACATTGTGTGTATCTGGCGCTATACTGGAGACATTATGTGTATCTGGCACTATACTGGAGACATTATGTGTATCTGGCACTGCACATTATGTGTATCTGGAACTATACTGGAGACATTATGTGTATCTGGCACTATACTGGAGACATTATGTGTATCTGGCACTATACTGGAGACATTATGTGTATCTGGCACTATACTGGAGACATTATGTGTATCTGGCACTATACTGGAGACATTGTGTGTATCTGGCACTATACTGGAAACATTATGTGTATCGGGCTCTATACTGGAGACATTATGTGTATCTGGCACTATACTGGAGACATTATGTGTATCTGGCACTATACTGGAGACATTGTGTGTATCTGGCACTATACTGGAGACATTATGTGTATCTGGCACTATACTGGAGACATTGTGTGTATCTGGCTCTATACTGGAGACATTATGTGTATCTGGCACTATACTGGAGACATTATGTGTATATGGCACTATACTGGAGACATTATGTGTATATGGCACTATACTGGAGACATTATGTGTATCTGGAACTATACTGGAGACATTATGTGTATCTGGCACTATACTGGAGACATTATGTGTATCTGGCACTATACTGGAGACATTATGTGTATCTGGCACTATACTGGAGACATTATGTGTATCTGGCACTATACTGGAGACATTATGTGTATCTGGCACTATACTGGAGACATTATGTGTATCTGGCACTATACTGGAGTCATTATGTGTATCTGGCACTATACTGGAGACATTATGTGTATCTGGCACTATACTGGAGACATTATGTGTATCTGGCACTATACTGGAGAGATTATATGTATCTGGCACTATACTGGAGACATGTGTATCTGGCACTATACTGGAGAGATTATATGTATCTGGCACTATACTGGAGACATGTGTATCTGGCACTATACTGGAGACATTGTGTGTATCTGGCACTATACTGGAGACATTATGTGTATCTGGCACTATACTGGAGACATTATGTGTATCTGGCACTATACTGGAGACATTGTGTGTATCTGGCACTATACTGGAGACATTATGTGTATCTGGCACTATACTGGAGACATTGTGTGTATCTGGCACTATACTGGAGACATTATGTGTATCTTGCACTATACTGGAGTCATTATGTGTATCTGGCACTATACTGGAGACATGTGTATCTGGCACTATACTGGAGACATTGTGTGTATCTGGCACTATACTGGAGACATTATGTGTATCTGGCACTATACTGGAGAGATTATATGTATCTGGCACTATACTGGAGACATGTGTATCTGGCACTATACTGGAGACATTGTGTGTATCTGGCACTATACTGGAGACATTATGTGTATCTGACACTATACTGGAGACATTATGTGTATCTGGCACTATACTGGAGACATTATGTGTATCTGGCACTATACTGGAGACATTGTGTGTAAGGAACACTACTGTGGCTGTTATGTGTAAGGCTGCTAATTGTGTGCATAGAGGTGGTGTGAAAATACATTTATTTATAGTCTAATAATATGAAGTTATGAGGCCACGCCCACTTTTCCTGGAGCACGCGCGCCTTCGGGGCGCGCATAGGGGTTGGGGGGGGGGCACTTTTACATGTTCTCGCTCAGGGTACTAGTAGGCCTGGAGCCGGCCCTGGTGTGATTGCAGTATGCATGTAACGTAGTATTTTGTCAGTTGCGTAGTTTTAAGCCTTTGTGATATCAAAATCTTCATCTCTAATTGTAAATTTGATTTATTTGCTACCTGACCATTAAATGTAATCCCCTATTTTATGGAATTACTCTTAGGGGTCTATTTACTAAGCTTTGGACAGAGATAAAGGACCAGCCAATCAGCTCCTAAATACCATGTCACACTGTCACAGGCTATGTTTGAATAATGACAGGTGGGAGCTGATTGGCTGGTACTTTATCTCCGTCCCCTTTATCTCCATACAAGACTTAGTAAATAGACCCCTGAGGGGTACATTTACTAAGCAGTGATAAGAGCGGAGAAGTGAGCCAGTGGAGAAGTTGCCCATGGCAACCAATCAGCACTGAAGTAACATCTATAATTTGCATACTATAAAATGATACAGAGCTGCTGATTGGTTGATGGGGAAATTTCTCCACTGGCTCACTTCTCCGCTCTTATCACCGCTTAGTAAATGTCCCCTTAGTCCTATAAAAGAGCCCTGTCAGCAAAAACACATTGGCAGTTTCAGTTTTGTAAAAGCTCTATCATCTGAGGTAAGCATGCCCCACCCCCCTCAACAGACCCCACCCATCACCAGATACCACACCCTCAACAGCCCCACCCACAGTAGGGCTGCTTCCGGCCATTTCCCGGGCTAGTTTTCCAGCCCAATCCGCCCCTGATCACAGATATAAATAAGATTATACCCGGTAATTTACCATGTAGAAGACCCAGAGGCACCATGCCGCGAGCCGGAACCACGTCATCAGTAAGGGGGGTCCCTGCTACGTGCTCACCCCAAATATCCTGCAATGTGACAGGAGCTGTACAAACACAAGAGGGGTGGGGGCATGAGACACGGGCAGGGAAAGGGGGGGGGGAGAGACATACAGAGAGGGAGAGAGACAGCCAGAGAGAGAGAGACCCACACACACAGAGGGAGAGACAGCCAGAGAGAGAGAGAGACCCACACACACACGCAGAGGGAGAGACAGCCACACAGAGAGAGAGAGACCCACACACACAGAGGGAGAGACAGCCAGAGAGAGAGAGAGACCCACACGGGTGTAGTACGGGTGACCGGCGGTCTCCTGACCACCGATCACCTTACCGACGCCGGGATCCCGGCAGCATACCGACGCCGGGATCACGGCGGAGAGGGGCGAGTGCAGCAAGCCCCTTGCGGGCTCGCTGCGCTCGCCACGCTGCGGGCTTGGTGGCGACCTGCGGTCGCCACAGGTTCTATTCCCACTCTATGGGTGTCGTGGACACCCACGAGTGGAAATAGTCCCTGTTGGTCGGCATGCCGACCATCGGGATAGTGAGCCGTCGGGCTCCCCGAGGTGGTCATGTGACTGTCGGTCAGCTGACCGGCGGTCACATGAAGACCACCCACACACACACGCAGAGGGAGAGACAGCCACACAGAGAGAGAGAGAGACCCAGACACACAGAGGGAGAGACAGCCACACAGAGAGACAGAGACTGCCAGTCACACAGAGGAGGACAGCCAGTCACACAGAGCGGGACAGACAGAGACACACAGAGCAAGAGAAAAAGACAGCCAAACAGAGAGAGAGACAGATATTGGGGGGAATTCAAATGTTTGAAAAGTGGGTTGGGTGTCTGTCTATTAGATAGGAAATAACGGACACCCAACTGACTTTTCAAACAATTGAATCTCCCCCCAGTGGGTGAGTATGGGAGAGAGCAGAGAAGAAAGGCATTAGTTACCCGGTGGGCAGTGACCCTGAAGCTGCAGCGTCCTCGGATCCGTCTCTCAGGTCCCGGTATTACAGGTAGATGGTAACAATGAGTGATCTCTCCTCCCTGTGCCTGAGACGTTATATTTAGAGCTCAGTGTAACAGCTGCTGCAGCCATTGCACAATATGTACTGTAACCTGCTTTCTGTTACAGGGATAATAATATGGTGTTTATTACCAAGGATCTAATTGTTATTTTCTTCTCTTTCACTATTACTGAAGTATACCTGGGGACACTCCAACAGGTAAGTTACCTCTCTCCCCTTCTGAGTACACAGAATATTACCTCAGCAATCCCCTCTATTCTCTCTCACTCGTCCTCTATGCATAGTAGTACACGTAGTAACCAGTGCCGTAACTAGGCATTTTAGCGCTGTGTGCAAGAAACGACATGGACGCGTCCCCCCACCCATGTAAGATAGGGGCAGTGCGCGCCATAGGTGCGCGAAAATATAGGGGCGTGGCTTCATGGGGAAGGGGTGTGGCCACATAATAATAGCAATTCATAAAACAGTGCACAGTAGTCTCCATTATTCAAATTACGCTGCACAGTAGCGCCACTACACCAGGTAGAGCCCCTTTTATACATTACAGCAGACAGCGTCCCCCTTTTTACACATTGCGGCAGCCAGTCCCCCTTTTTACACATTACGGCAGACCGTCCCCCTTTTTACACATTGCGGCAGCGAGTCCCCTTTATTACACATTGCGGCAGCCAGGCCCCCTTTTTACACATTACAGCAGCCAGGCCTCCCTTTTTACACATTGCGGCAGCCAGGCCCCCTTTTTACACACTGCGGCAACCAGGCCCCCTTTTTACACATTGCGGCAGCCAGGCCCCCTTTTTACACATTGCGGCAGCCAGGCCCCCTTTTTACACATTATGGCAGATGGTGTCCCCCAGAGAGAGAGAGAGAGAGAGAGACATACTTACCATCTCCCCGCTGGCAGTCAGGCTCCTCGTGCAGCTCCCTCGGTGCAGGCAGGTGAGAAGGAGGAGGAGGAAGGGGGAAGGAGGAACCGCATCCCAGCATCCACAGCAGCGCCCCGGCTGCCTATACGGAAGGAGAGGGGGATGCTGCAGCGGCGCTTACTACCAATGAAATAGCGCTGCTGCGGCTCCAGTCCCCCTCCCTCCTCCTCCTTCTCACCTGCCCGGCGCTGCTCTCTCCTTCACAGCGCGGCGGCGGCGCACGACGCAGACTTCAGAGGCGGCATGTAATGAGTCAATTTGACTCATTACATGCCGCTGACCGTGCGCCCTCAGGTCAACTGCGCTGTGTGCCAAGCCCACTTGGCACACACGTAGTTACGGCCCTGGTAGTAACTGCCACAAGAGTATGAATACACAAGAACGCTGCACCCTAAATCCAATGACACTGACTTCTACAAGTATCAGTGTTATCACAATATGTATTTATATATCACATTGCAATGCACGTGCTTCTATATAACTGTTTAACACTTCAATATGTTAGATATAATAATAATAATAATAATAATAATAATAATAATTATCACCCCTAAAAGGAAGAGTAAATATTCATAGAATGTACAGGGGCCCTCATTCCGAGTCGTTCGCTCGTTATTTTTCATCGCATCGCAGTGAAAATCCGCTTAGTGCGCATGCGCAATATTCGCACTGCGACTGCGCCAAGTAATTTTACAATGAAGATAGTATTTTTACTCACGGCTTTTTCATCGCTCCGGCGATCGTAGTGTGATTGACAGGAAATGGGTGTTACTGGGCGGAAACACGGCATTTTAGGGGCGTGTGGATGAAACCGCTACCGTTTCCGGAAAAAACGCAGGAGTGGCTAGAGAAACGGGGGAGTGTCTGGGCGAACGCTGGGTGTGTTTGTGACGTCAAACCAGGAACGACAAGCACTGAACTGATCGCAGATGCCGAGTAAGTCTGGAGCTACTCAGAAACTGCAAAGTAGTTTGTTATCGCAATATTGCGAATACATCGTTCGCAATTTTAAGAAGCTAAGATTCACTCCCAGTAGGCGGCGGCTTAGCGTGTGTAACTCTGCTAAAATCGCCTTGCGACCGATCAACTTGGAATGAGGGCCAGTGAGTGTATGGAAGAATAATATTAATAATAAAATGACTTCATACTAATAGTGGTTCTTACACTTTACTCCCCAAGGCAAAGATTCTGAAGTAGGAGGGTTACCTGTCGCTCAGGCCCCCACACATCTACAGCACCAAAATTACTATTCTTATAATATACTAAATTCTAGAACACATTAAAGACTAAACAGGTTGCAAGTCTCTGTTTGGCCACACTTTTGGTGGTGCACTTATTTTATGTTTTTAGTTCATTTTAAACCAGGGTTCATGAAGCTGTACCCCTTACATTAATAAGGTACAATTTGTTTAATAGATATTCAAGAGTATGGTGGTTCTGCCTTGCTGAATTGCAAGAACATATGATTTCAAATCCCCATTCCTTGTTATTATTCTTACTTTAATTGTAATAAAATCCTTGTGCCAGGGCAGTAAACTACCGCCACCTATGGGCTAGTGATGAGCACCGAAAATTTTTCGGGTTTTGGGTTCGGTTCTGCGGCCGTGTTTTGGGTTCGAACGCGTTTTGGCAAAACCTCTCCGAATTTTTTTTGTCGGATTCGGGTGTGTTTTGGATTCGGGTGTTATTTTCAAAAAACCCTAAAAAACAGCTTAAATCATAGAATTTGGGGGTCATTTTGATCTCAAAGTATTATTAACCTCAAAAACCATAATTTTCACTCATTTTCAGTCTATTCTGAACACCTCACACCTCACAATATTATTTTTAGTCCTAAAATTTGCACCGAGGTCGCTGGATGACTAAGCTAAGCGACCCAAGTGGCCGACACAAACACCTGGCCCATCTAGGAGTGGCACTGCAGTGTCACGCAGGATGGCCCTTCCAAAAAACACTCCCCAAACAGCACATGACGCAAAGAAAAAAAGAGGCGCAATGAGGTAGCTGTGTGACTAAGCTCAACGACCCAAGTGGCCGACACAAACACCTGGCCCATCTAGGAGTGGCACTGCAGTGTCACGCAGGATGGCCCTTCCAAAAAACACTCCCCAAACAGCACATGACGCAAAGAAAAAAAGAGGCGCAATGAGGTAGCTGTGTGAGTAAGCTAAGCGACCCTAGTGGCCGACACAAACACCTGGCCCATCTAGGAGTGGCACTGCAGTGTCACGCAGGATGGCCCTTCAAAAAACACTCCCCAAACAGCACATGACGCAAAGAAAAATTAAAGAAAAAAGAGGTGCAAGATGGAATTGTCCTTGAGCCCTCCCACCCACCCTTATGTTGTATAAACAGGACATGCACACTTTAACCAACCCATCATTTCAGTGACAGGGTCTGCCACACGACTGTGACTGAAATGACGGGTTGGTTTGGACCCCCACCAAAAAAGAAGCAATTAATCTCTCCTTGCACAAACTGGCTCTACAGAGGCAAGATGTCCACCTCATCATCATCCTCCGATATATCACCGTGTACATCCCCCTCCTCACAGATTATCAATTCGTCCCCACTGGAATCCACCATCTCAGCTCCCTGTGTACTTTGTGGAGGCAATTGCTGCTGGTCAATGTCTCCACGGAGGAATTGATTATAATTCATTTTAATGAACATCATCTTCTCCACATTTTCTGGATGTAACCTCGTACGCCGATTGCTGACAAGGTGAGCGGCGGCACTAAACACTCTTTCGGAGTACACACTTGTGGGAGGGCAACTTAGGTAGAATAAAGCCAGTTTGTGCAAGGGCCTCCAAATTGCCTCTTTTTCCTGCCAGTATAAGTACGGACTGTCTGACGTGCCTACTTGGATGCGGTCACTCATATAATCCTCCACCATTCTTTCAATGGGGAGAGAATCATATGCAGTGACAGTAGACGACATGTCCGTAATCGTTGTCAGGTCCTTCAGTCCGGACCAGATGTCAGCATCAGCAGTCGCTCCAGACTGCCCTGCATCACCGCCAGCGGGTGACCAGCGGGTCAGCACGCCAGCGGGTCAGCACTGCAGACTCCTAAAGTAAGCTACTAGTATCAAGAAGAAAGAAAAAAAAAGAAAAAACCACGGGTAGGTGGCATACAATTATGGATGGACGAGCGACTGCCGACACAGAGGTAGCTACAGCCGTGGACTACCGTACTGTGTCTGCTGCTAATATAGACTGGATGATAATGAGATAAAATTAAAATATATATATATATCACTAGTACTGCAGCCGGACAGGTATATATTATGTAATAACGGACCTGCTGGACACTGTCAGCAGAATGCGTTTATAAAAACACCACACGACGAGTGTTTAACTTTTTCAGGCAGACAATCACAATATACTGGTGGTCAGCAGACAATCACAATATACTGGTGGTCAGTGGTCACTGGTCAGTCACACTGGCAGTGGCACTCTGGCAGCAAAAGTGTGCACTGTACATAAAATATGTACTCCTGCTATAACTGCTCCCCAGTCTCCCCCACAATTAAGCTGTGTGAGCAGTGAGCACTCAGCACAGTCAGATAATGATATACAGTATTACATATGATGCAGCACACTGGGCTGAGCACAGATATGGTATGTGACTGTGTCACACTGTGTATCGTTTTTTTTCAGGCAGAGAACGGATTAATTAAACTGGTGGTCAGTCACTGGTCACACTATCAGCAAGTAGTACTCCGAGTCCTAAGCAGACAATCACAATATACTGGTGGTCAGTGTGGTCACTGGTCAGTCACACTGGCAGTGTGGCACTCTGGCAGCAAAAGTGTGCACTGTACATATGTACTCCTGCTCTAACTGCTCCCCAGTCTCCCCCACAATTAAGCTGTGTGAGCAGTGAGCACTCAGCACAGTCAGATATACAGTATTACATATGATGATGCAGCACACTGAGGCTGAGCACATATATGGTATGTGACTGTGTCACACTGTGTATCGTTTTTTTTCAGGCAGAGAACGGATTAATTAAACTGGTGGTCAATGGTCACTGGTCACACTATCAGCAAGTAGTAGTACTCCAGTCCTAATATGCTCCCCAAAATTAGTAAATAGTGTCTCTAACTCTCTACTCTCTTCTCTATAAACGGAGAGGATGCCAGCCACGTCCTCTCCCTATCAATCTCAATGCACGTGTGAAAATGGCGGCGACGCGCGGCTCCTTATATAGAATCCGAGTCTCGCGATAGAATCCGAGCCTCGCGAGAATCCGACAGCGGGATGATGACGTTCGGGCGCGCTCGGGTTAACCGAGCAAGGCGGGAAGATCCGAGTCGCTCGGCCCTGTGTAAAAAAAGCTGAAGTTCGGGCGGGTTCGGATTCCGAGGAACCGAACCCGCTCATCACTACTATGGGCATGACTCAAACGTAAACGCTATTTGCGTCGATAATGCAAAAATATGTTAATGCTGCAGGGGGAGTCAGCTGCAAATCCGTTCGCAACTCACTCGCCATCAAATGTTTTTTCCAGTCTGTGCAAAGCCCATGACCTACTCCTACAGTTCGATCGAGACGGGATGATCGGGCTGGAGCTGACGTCCAGAGCCGGTCCTAGGCATAGGCAAACTAGGAAAATGCCTAGGGCATTTGGTATGCCTAGGGGCACAAGCAGCTTCTGCTGATTAAAATAATATGCGGCATGCCTATATCCTCTTCCTCAGGTCCTGGTGGCTCCATGGTCCTCCTCCATTTACAGCCCACACCTCCTGGTACTCACACACACACTGTGGGGTAAATTTACTAAGGTGGGAGATTTTTAGAACTGGTGATGTTGCCCATGGCAACCAATCAGATTCTACTTACCATTTATCTAGCTGCTTCTAGCAGATAATAGATATAATCTGATTGGTTGCTATGGGCAACATCACCAGTTCTAAAAATCTCCCACCTTAGTAAATTTACCCCATAAGTTGTGGTAAGTGGTGACAATAAACTACTCACGGCTGGAATTTGATTCATGTGTCTGTTGGACAGCATTCATCCCCTCCTCAGGTCCCAGTGGATTATTTTCTGGCACGGCGTATGTGATGTCATGCTGTCACCGCTGCTAAAGTGAAGATGTGCCATGAAGAGGAGCAGGCTCTGTGCATCTTGAAGACATTACTATTGTGGACATTGTGTGTAAGGGGCACTACTACAGTGAGCATTCTGTATATAAGTAGCACTACTAATGTGGGCATTATGTGTGTAAGTATCACTACTGTGGTCATTATATGAAAGGGGCACTACAGCTGTGGGCATTATGTGTGTAAGTATCACTACTGTGGTCATTATGTGTAAGGGCCACTACAACTGTGGGCATTATGTGTATAAGTATCACTACTATGGTCATTATGTGTAAGGGGCACTACAGCTGTGGGCATTATGTGTGTAAGTATCACTACTATGGTCATTATGTGTAAGGGGCACTACAGCTGTGGGCATTATGTGTATAAGTATCACTACTGTGGTCATTATGTGTAAGGGGCACTACAGCTGTGGGCATTATGTGTATAAGTATCACTACTGTGGTCATTATGTGTAAGGGGCACTACAGCTGTGGGCATTATGTGTATAAGTATCACTACTGTGGTCATTATGTGTAAGGGGCACTACAGCTGTGGGCATTATGTGTATAAGTATCACTACTGTGGTCATTATGTGTAAGGGGCACTACAGCTGTGGGCATTATGTGTATAAGTATCACTACTGTGGTCATTATGTGTAAGGGGCACTACAGCTGTGGGCATTATGTGTATAAGTATCACTACTGTGGTCATTATGTGTAAGGGGCACTACAACTGTTGGCATTATGTGTAAGGGGCACTACTTCTGTGGGAATTGTTTATAAGGGGCACTACTGTGGGAATTGTATCTAAGGGGTACTACTGTGTGGTATAACATGTATAGAGGGTTACATCACTCAGTGGTGCCCTTTATTCACATTGCACTACACGTGCAATGTGAATAAAGGGCACTACTGAGTGATGTTACCTGAATAAGTGGCATTACTATGTGGTGTAATATGAATCAGAAGGTACTATTATGTGACCACGATGCTTCATTTTGAGATAAATGTCACTTTATAAAGTATGGAAAGTAGGGCAGTAATTTTTAGTTGGGGGGGTGCCAAAAACACGAGCACTGGCCCTGACTCCGCTTAATGTGGAGGGGGGATGGGTAGGTGCTCTACTGTGTGGCGTAACATATAGAAAGGGCACTGCTGCGTGGTCTAATGTGAATAAAGAGAAATATGGTGTGTAATGTGAATAAGGATCAATTCAGTGTGATGTAATGTGAATAAGGGGCACTAATGTGAGGAGTAACGTTTATAAGTGGTACTACTGTGTGATATACCATGAATAAGAAACATCATTGCATGATAAAATGTGAATAAAGTTGCAGGACTGTGTGGCGTAATTTGAATTGGGGGTATTATTGTGTGCCCATGCCCCTTGCAGCAAAAGCACATCCCTTTTTGTTCCTATTTAAAACATAGAGGGTAGGAAAACCAAAATAAGGACTGCTATGGGTGAGGGGTGATGGTGCTGGTAAAGGTATGCAGGTTCAGAGGCAGAACTAGCGGTGGTGCTAGGGGGCACCAGCCAAAATCTTGCCTAGGGCATCATATTGGTTAGGGCCCGGCTCTGCTGACGTCACACACCCTCCCTGAAAATGCTTAGAAACACCTGCGTTTTTCCAGACACTCCCAGAAAATGGGCAGTTACCATCCCCAAATGTCCGCTTCCTGTTAATCAACTTGCGAACGCCTAGCGATCAAAAAAGACGCTGCAATTGTGCACAGTTTGGCCTCGCGCACGCGCATTATGATCCCTAGGCATGTGCAGCCGATCGATAATCAGTCGCCTTGCGAAACTGCACTACAGCTATCAGATCTGAATTAGGTCCTGAGCAGGAGCGGTTCTTGGTGCGGGCAAGCAGTGCCTGCGCCCGGGGCGCTGCGGCCTGGGGGCACGGGCGCAGTCACCGCCGCCTACCTGCACCCTGCTCCCCGGCTGCAGCAGACGCCATGGGCTGTGTGGGCGTCCGCTGCAGCCGGCTCCAGTGACAGGCACTAGAGGTCATTATCTCCCATAGAGAGGAGCTGCGGCGGCCAGGCGGAGCAGCAGCAGCAGTGGTCGGGAAGCAGGAGCGGGGCAGTGGTAAGTATTGTTTTTGTGTGTGTTTGACAGCGATAGGGGGCACAACTACTGGGGGCACAGCAGCAGAGGGCACAACTACAGGGGTCACAGCAACAGGGGACACAACTACTGGGGCAAATCTACTGGGGGCACAGCAGCCGAGGGCACAACTACCGGGGTCACAGCAACAGGGGGCACAACTACTGGGGGCACAGCAGCAGAGGGCACAACTACAGGGGTCACAGCAACAGGGGACACAACTACTGGGGCAAATCTACTGGGGGCACAGCAGCCGAGGGCACAACTACCGGGGTCACAGCAACAGGGGGCACAACTACTGGGGGCAAATCTACTGGGGGCAAAGCAACAGGGGGCACAACTACTGGGGCAAATCTACTGGGGGCAAAGCAACAGGGGTCTCAGCAACAGAGGGTACAACTACTGGGGGCAAAGCAACAGAGGGCACAACTACTGGGGGCAAAGCAACAGGGGGCACAACTACTGGGGGCAAAGCAAGAGGGGGCACAACTACTGGGGGCAAAGCAACAGAGGGCACAACTACTGGGGGCAAAGCAACAGGGGGCACAACTACTGGGAGCAAAGCAACAGGGGGCACAACTACTGGGGCAAATCTACTGGGGGCAAAGCAACAGGGGGCACAACTACTGGGGCAAATCTACTGGGGGCAAAGCAACAGGGGTCTCCGCAACAGAGGGTACAACTACTGGGGGCAAAGCAACAGAGGGCACAACTATTGGGGCAAAGCAACAGGGGGCACAACTACTGGGGCAAATATACAGGGGTAACAGCAACAGAGGGCACAACTACTGGGGGCAAATCAACAGGGGGCACAACTACTGGGGCAAATATACAGGGGTAACAGCAACAGAGGGCACAACTACTGGGGGCAAAGCAACAGGGGGCACAACTACTGGGGCAAATCTACTGGGGTCAAAGCAAAATGGGGCACAGCAACAGGTGGCACAACTACTGGGGGCAAAGCAACAGGGGGCACAGCAACAGAGGGCACAAATACTGGGGGCAAAGCAGCAAGCGACAGGGCACAACTAATGGGGACATAGCTACTAGGGGCATAGCTACAAGGGGCACAGCTACAGGGGGCACAGTAACCTGGAGCCTCGGAACAGCGACATTCACGGCAATTGCTGAGTGTCAGTCCAGTCCTTTTATCCCCCTTGCTGAGCAGTGATTGGAGGAGTGTGTCAGTTGACTGGAGCAGAGCTTGTGGTTGGTTGAATCATGATCAGCTGATTGCAGGTAACATGGTGACGCTCAGTGTCGGGAGTTGGTGGGAAGGATCATGAGGCACACACCAGGGAAGATAGGGTGCACTGCAGGCAGCAGCGCCCTCTGCAGGAATGACCCTGGAATTAGCTCCAGGATCTCTGGAGAGTTGCACACCAGCGCGCAGGTAAGTGCTGATGAGCTATGCTCCCGGTCCTGACAGTAGCTTCCTTCTCTCGGTGCGCAGACTCGAGTCTCCTGTCCACTGCCCGCCACTGAGCTCAGTCTCTCCTTTCCCACATTAGCTGTCCAGCGGCGAGTGACAAGAGAGAGCACTGCCAGAGAAAGATGGGGGCAGGTACCTGGCTGATGTGAGGCAGTGCGTGGCTCAGATCTGTCTCTCATTACATAGATATGTGTATACTTATCATTCTGTGACTGTGTATATGAGTACAGTGCCTTTTTTCTCCTTTATCTATATCTATTTATATAAGCTAGGGGGGCAGGATCTTTAACATCTACATCTATGTATGTAAAATATTAGAGGAATATATTTTACAAAGATGTAGATGTTAAGGATATGCATTCTCTTATAGGTGGAACTATTATATGTTTTTGTTTGTTTTTGATTCGATTAGTTTTGTTTATGTATTGGTCAGCCCCTCCCTGGTCCTGTGACAGACCCTGTGTATTGAGCCTAGGTGCCCAGCCACTGCCCACGACCTGAGGACGTTTCCTGACCGGGCGGATGTTGACAGCCGCGATTGCGCGACATCACTTCCGGTACGGCGGAACCAACGTTAGTGTCGTTGGGAACAGTGTCCTGACACTGGGGTTCCACTTCGGCTTGCCACGTGAGCAGTGAGGCCCTCTCCTTCACTTGTGGGCTGGGTTGAGCAGGTGGATGTGGTTTACATTAATTTTGCTGCTACATAAGGTCGTGCTTTTGAACGTTGTGTTGTAGCTGACCCCATGATGAAGGTGTGACAATCGAAACGGGCCGTTGGGATGGCTGTTTGTCTCTTTATGGACTTTTTCCACATAACACTGATGAGTATAACATGTGTTTACTAAAGGCCTTATAATTAGAGCCGGTCTTAGGCATATGCAAACTAGGCAAATGCCTATGGCAGGCTTTCCCAACCACGGTCCTCAAGGCACACCAACAGTGCAGGTTTAAGTGATATCCAGGCTGCAGCACAGATGATTAATTCAAACTAACTGAGGTGCTAATTAAGTCACCTGTGCTGCAGCCTGGATATCACTAAAAGCTGCACTGTTAGTGTGCCTTGAGGACTGCGGTTGGGAATGCCTGGCCTAGGGGCACCAGCAGCTTCTGCTGATGAAAATGATATGCAGCATGCCTATATTCTGTGAGTGATTGCGTCTGTATCTGCATATGAAATGCTACGTTACAGTGTATTCCTGGATATCACTGTAACGTAGCATTTCGGATGCAGCTACAGTCACAGTTGCACACAGAATATAGCTATGCTGCATATCATTTTAATCAGCAGAAGATGCTTGTGCATTCTAGCCACATAGTAATGCAAATAAGAGGCATTTTCATAACAAAAAAGGCACCCAGCGTTAGCAGAGCTGCCAGCTGACTCGCACCGGGCATCTCCTGCTGCATGGCGTATTGAGGCAAGATGTATGAGGACACATCTGTATCCAAGCAGAGGCAGAGGTCACAGTATTAGCGGCCATATAAGTGCTGTGTGCGGGTGCGTTGGTTGTGCAGTAGTGTTCGGCATATGTGTAAGGAGCATTATGTGTGTGAATAACGTTGCACTACTATGTGGCATAATTTGAATTGGGGTTACTATTGTGTGGCCATGCCCCTTCCCAGCAAGAACACACCCCTTTTTGGACTGTGCACCAAATTTGCAATGTTCTTATTTAAAATATAGGGGGTAGGAACACCAAAATTATGACTGCTATGGGTGAGGGGTGATGGTTTAGGGAAAGGGGTGCAGGGTGAGAGTAGAAAACTAGTGGCACTGCTAGGGGGCACCAGCCAAAATCTTGCCTAGGGCATCATATTGGTTAGGGCCGGCTCTGCTTATAATGCTGCTATCAAATTAAACTCCTTTTTAATTTTTGCTATATGGTGGTGTGCTGGCTCCTTGTGTTTGACCGTTTTTGGAATACGCAGGGAATGGATTGTATCTTAATGAATTGACACGGCACCCTTGGAGCTTATACAAGTGGGTGTGATTCATTTCTGGACTTTTTTATATATGTGTGTGTGTGTGTGTGTGTGTGTGTGTGTGTGTGTGTGTATACAGGGCTTAAAGTGGTCCTGGAGAGGTGGTGGAACTCATTTACCCAGCTACCCGCCCCCCCCCTCCCCCACATTAAGTGGAGCCAGGGCAAGTGGTAGTGTTTTCGGCACCCCCCCTACAAAATATAAATTAGTGCCCTACTTCCCATAGTTTTTAAAGGGACATTAATCTCACAAAGAGGCAAAGTGGTCACATAATAGTACTTTCAATTCAAATTGCACAATACAGTAGCACAAATTTATTCACATTACACCGCATAGTAACGCCCCTTATTCCAGTTACATCACTCAGTAGTGCCCTTTATGCACATTGCACTTCACAGCGGTACCCTCTATATATGTTATGCCACACAGTAGTGCCCCTTATGTTACAGTACCCACAGTAGTGTTCCTTATACACAATTCCCACAGTAATGCCCCTTACACATAATGACCACAGTAGTGCCACTTATACACATAATGGCCACTTAAGTGCCACTTATATACAGAATGCCCACCGGAGTAATGGCTCTTACACATAATGCCCACAATAGTAGTGCACTTTATACACATCTCTGCCTTACGGTTATGCTGCAGGAAGGGAGGTTTTATGCTGTGGGAAGGGGATGATAGAGTTATGCTGCAGAAAGGGAGGGTTAGGCTGCAGTAAGGAGAGGATAGGATTATGCTGCAGGAAGTGAGGGTTAGGCTGCAGTAAGGAGAGGATAGGATTATGCTGCAGAAAGGGGAGGATAGGATTATGCTGCAGGAAGGGAGGGTTAGGCTGCAGTAAGGAGAGGATAGGATTATGCTGCAGGAAGTGAGGGTTAGGCTGCAGTAAGGAGAGGATAGGATTATGCTGCAGGAAGTGAGGGTTAGGCTGCAGTAAGGAGAGGATAGGATTATGCTGCAGGAAGTGAGGGTTAGGCTGCAGTAAGGAGAGGATAGGATTATGCTGCAGGAAGTGAGGGTTAGGCTGCAGTAAGGAGAGGATAGGATTATGCTGCAGGAAGTGAGGGTTAGGCTGCAGTAAGGGGAGGATAGGATTATGCTGCAGGAAGGGAGGGTTAGGCTGCAGAAAGGGGAGGATAGGATTATGCTGCAGGAAGGGAGGGTTAGGCTGCAGTAAGGGGAGGATAGGATTATGCTGCAGGAAGGGAGGGTTAGGCTGCAGAAAGGGGAGGATAGGATTATGCTGCAGGAAGAGATGGTTAGGCTGCAGTAAGGGGAGGATAGGATTATGCTGTGGGAAGGGAGGGTTAGGCTGCAGAAAGGGGAGGATAGGATTATGCTGCAGAAAGGGAGGGTTAACCTGCAGTGAGGGGAGGATAGGATTATGCTGCAGAAAGGGGAGGATAGGATTAAGTTGCAGGAAGGGAGAGTTAGGCTGCAGAAGGGGAGGATAGGATTATGCTGCAGGAAGATAGGGTTAGGCTGCAGAAAGGGGAGGATAGGATTATGCTGCAGAAAGGGAGGGTTAGGCTGCAGAAGGGGAGGATAGGATTAAGTTGCAGGAAGGGAGAGTTAGGCTGCAGAAGGGGAGGATAGGATTATGCTGCAGGAAGATAGGGTTAGGCTGCAGTAAGGGGAGGATAGGTTTATGCTGCAGGAAGGGAGTGTTAGGCTGCAGAAAGGGGAGGATAGGATTATGCTGCAGAAAGGGAGGGTTAGGCTGCAGTAAGGGGAGGATAGGATTATGCTGCAGGAAGGGAGGGTTAGGCTGCAGAAAGGGGAGGATAGGATTATGCTGCAGGAAGGGAGGGTTATGCTGCAGGAAGGGGAGGATAGGATTATGCTGCAGAAAGGGGAGGATAGGATTATGCTGCAGTAAGGGGAGGATAGGATTATGCTGCAGGATGGGATGGTTATGGTGCAGGAAGGTGAGGATAGGATTATGCTGCAGAAAGGGAGGGTTAGGCTGCAGTAATGGGAGGATAGGATTATGCTGCAGGAAGAGAGGGTTTGGCTGCAGTAAGGGGTGGATAGGATTATGCTGCAGGAAGGGAGGGTTAGGCTGCATTAAGGGGTGGATAGGATTATGCTGCAGGAAGGGAGGGTTAGGCTGCAGTAATGGGAGGATAGGATTATGCTGCAGGAAGGGAGGGTTAGGCTGCAGTAAGGGGAGGATAGGATTATGCTGCAGGAAGGGAGGGTTAGGCTGCAGAAAGAGGAGGATAGGATTATGCTGCAGGAAGGGAGGGTTAGGGATCTGCTGTGGGAAGGGGAGGATACGGTTATGCTGCGGGAAGGGGTGGTGATGGTAAAGTTGCGGGAAGGGGAGGATAGGGTTATGCTGCAGGAAGTAAGGCTTAGGCTGCAGTAAGGGGTGGATAGGATTATGCTGCAGGAGGGGAGGGTTAGGCTGCAGTAAAGCGAGGATAGGATTATGCTGCAGGAAGGGAGGGTTAGGCTGCAGAAAGGGGAGGATAGGATTATGCTGCAGGAAGATAGGGTTAGGCTGCAGTAAGGGGTGGATAGGATTATGCTGCAGGAAGGGAGGGTTAGGCTGCAGTAAGGGGTGGATAGGATTATGCTGCAGGAAGGGAGGGTTAGGCTGCAGTAAGGGGAGGATAGGATTATGCTGCAGGAAGGGAGGGTTAGACTGCAGAAAGGAGAGGATAGGATTATGCTGCAGGAAGAGAGGGTTAGGCTGCAGTAAAGGGGAGGATAGGATTATGCTGCAGGAAGGGAGGGTTAGGCTGCAGTAAGGGGTGGATAGGATTATGCTGCAGGAAACAGAAACATAGAATTGTGACGGCAGATAAGAACCACTCGGCCCATGTAGTCTGACCCTTTTTTTTTTACCATTTTTTATCTCAAACCTTATTTGATCCTTATTTCTGTGTAAGGATATTCATATGCCTATCCCAAGCATGTTTATATTGCTGCACTGTCTTATTCTCTACCACCTCTGATGGGAGGCTATTCCACTTGTCCACTACCCTTCTGTGAAGTAATTTTTCCTCACCTTTCCCCTGAACCTCCCCCCCTCCAGTCTCAGTGCATGTCCTCGTATCCTATTGCTTCTCATCTTTCGGAGAATGATTCCCTCCTGGACTTTGTTAAAACCGTTGATATATTTGAAAGTTTAGAACAATTATTGCCGAGAAAGAACTCCCTGCAAAAATAGGAGCGGTGCCTGAACCAATTAACGGAGACAACTCAGTAATATTTCTCTTACGTCCTAGAGTATGCTGGGGACTCCAAAAGGACCATGGGGTATAGACGGGATCCGCAGGAGCTTGGGCACACTAAAAAGACTTAAGACTGGGTGTGAACTGGCTCCTCCCTCTATGCCCCTCCTCCAGACCTCAGTTAGACTTTGTGCCCAGGAGTGACTGGATGCACACTAGGGGAGCTCTACTGAGTTTCTCTGAAAGACTTTATGTTAGGTTTTTTATTTTCAGGGAGACCTGCTTGCTACAGACTCCCTGCAGCGTGGGAGTGAGGGGGGAGAAGCAGGACCTACTTCTGTGAATTTCAAGGCTCTGCTTCTCGGCTACTGGACACCATTAGCTCCAGAGGGTTCGATCACTTGGTGCGCCTAGCTGCTTGTTCCCGGAGCCACGCCGTCAATCCCCTCACAGAAGCCAGAAGGCAGTAGTCGGGTGAGTATGAGAAGATCAGAAGACCTCATGACGGCAGAAGACTTCGGTGAAGGAAGGTAAAGCACATCGGTAACGCTGTGCTCCATGCTCCTACACACATCACCAATGGTATTTCAGTGGGTGCAGGGCGCTGGGGGGGGGGGGTTGGGGGTGCGCCCTGGGCAGCATGTTACTGGAGTTTTCTTAGGGTGGCACAAAGATTGTGGTGCACCGTGTACAGACCCCCGCCTGCATTTTTAAACAATTTTGAATTTGGCGGGCCGAAGCGCGCCGGGAAGGGGGCGGAGCTTCGACCCGCAGCTCACTGGTGCCATTTTTCCTGCAACACGCGGCTGAGGGATAGAGACGCTGCGGGGACCTCCACGCTTCTCCAAGTAACGGGGGGGGGGGGGCTTTTTCAGAGGGGGGCCGCAGTGTGGTGCTTCACAGTGAGATAAGGCAGCGCTGGGTACATATATCGTTTTTTGCGATATATGGGCGCTGAGGTGTGAGCTGGCATACTCCCTCTGTGTCCTCTATCTGGGCTTTATTGTAGGCCTGTCACCTGGCAGGGACGTTCTGTGTGTTGTGGTGTGTCGGTACTACGTGTCGGCATGTCTGAGGCTGAAGCTTATTCTCCGGAGGTTATTGGGGGTGCGGATGCGGGGCTAGAGTTGGGACTGTCGACGCAGCCGACACCTGATTTGCTAGCATTGCTTAATACGATAAACTCGAATGTAATTTCCTTATGAAAGAGATTAGATAAGTCTGAGGCACAGACCCAGGTGTGGAAAAAGTCCATGGAAGAGGCTTTGTCTCAGGTTCAGACCCCATCTGGGTCGCAAAAGCGGCCATTTACTCAGGTGGTAGATACTGATACCGACACCGACTCTGATTCCGACGTCGATTTCACTGAGGCAGCGTTACATCCACGTTTAGTTAAGAGTATTCAGTACATGATTGTGGCTATAAAAGACGTGTTGCACATTTCTGATGAACCTGCGGTACAGGAAACTAGGATTTGCTTGTTCAAGGGAAAAAACCTGAGGTAAAATTTTCCCCTCTCATGAAATGAATGCTCTTTGTGAAAAGGCTTGGGAGTCGCTGGATAAGAAATGGCAGATTCCCAAGAGAATTTACATGGCGTATCCTTTCCCCTCTGACAGGGAAAAATGGGAGACATCCCCGTCTGTTGACAAAGCTTTATCTCGTTTGTCTAAGAAAGTGGCGCTTCCGTCTCCTGACACGGCAGCTCTCAAAGATCCGGCGGATCGCAAGCTGGAGACGTCTCTGAAGTCCATTTTCGCTAATTCGGGTGCATTGCTCAGACCATCTGTGTCGTCGGTATGGGTGAGTAGTGCCATTGCTAAATGGGCTGAGAATTTAGCTAATGATATGGATACTCTGGATAA
Organism: Pseudophryne corroboree; assembly: GCF_028390025.1. NCBI lineage: Eukaryota > Metazoa > Chordata > Amphibia > Anura > Myobatrachidae > Pseudophryne > Pseudophryne corroboree. Next base: position 17,343,999 of record NC_086445.1, on the reverse strand, counting down.
AGATAATGTCCTTCTAACTCTTGGTTATATTAAGGACGCTGCAGATTACATAAAAGATGTGGCGAGGGACGTCTGTCTGTCTCTTGGGTTCAAGAACCAATGCCATGTCGATATCAGCCAGGAGGGCCCTGTGGATCCATCAATGGAACGCTGATGCCGACTCCAAGAGGGCTTTGGAAGCGATACCCTTCAAAGGTACTGTCTTGTTTGGGGACGGCTTGGCTGACCTGGTCTTGACCGCGACTGCGGGTAAGTCCTCTTTTCTTCCTTATGTTCCCACACAACAGAAAAAGGCACCACATCAGCAGATGCAGTCCTTTCGTCACAATAAATACAGGCGTGGAAAAGGCTCGTCCTTCCTCGCTTCAAAAGGTAGAGGAAGGGGAAGGAAACCTTCTGCAGGTTCAGGCGCCCAGGACCAAAAGTCCTCCCTTGCTGCTGCCAAGTCCACCGCATGACGCTGGGGCTTCCCTGGGGGAGTCCGAACCGGTGGGGGGCCGTCTAAGAAGTTTCAGTCAGGTCTGGATTCAATCAGGCCTGGATCCCTGGGTACTAGAGATCGTGTCTCAGGGATACAAACTGGAGTTTCAGGAGATGCCCCCTCACCGGTTCTTCATTTCGGCATTACCAGTAGTTCTTCCGGACAGGGAGGTGGTGCTAGCAGCGATTCAAAAACTGTGTCTACAGAGGGTCATTATTCCCGTTCCCTCGTCTCAGCGGGGGGAGGGGTTCTACTCGAGCCTGTTTGTTGTGCCGAAACTGGACGGTTCGGTCAGACCAATTCTAAATTTAAAATCCCTCAATCCATACTTTAAAGTTTTCAAGTTCAAGATGGAATCCCTTCGAGCTGTGATCTCCAGCCTAGATTTTATGGCGTCAGTCGACATAAAGGATGCCTACTTACATGTCCCGATATATCCTCCGCATCAGGCTTTCCTCAGGTTTGTGATACAGGATTCTCATTACCAGTTTCAGACGTTCTTCACCAAGGTCATGGCGGAAATTATGGTTCTTCTTCGCAAACAAGGGGTTTCAATTATCCCGTACTTGGATGATCTGATAAAGGCGAGGTCCAAGGAACGATTACTGAAAAGTGTGGAGTTGTCTCTATCGGTTCTGCGACAACACGGATGGGTCCTCAATTAGCCGAAATCCCAGTTGATTCTGACCACTCGGCTTACGTTTCTGAGCATGATTCTGGACACGGAGTTACAGAAGGTTTTCCTTCCAGAAGAAAAGGCTCTGTGTCAATACATCATTGTACTCGGGTTCTGGGGAAGATGGTTGCGGTGTACGAAGCCATTCTATACGGCAGATTTCACGCCCGCGTGTTTCAGTGGGACTTGCTGAGCAAATGGTCTGGGTCTCATCTACACATTCACCAGAAGATAACTTTATCTCCCAGAGCGAGAATTTCTCTCCTGTGGTGGCTACAACTGAATCACCTCCTGGGGGGACGCCGATTCGGTATCCAGGAGTGGGTACTTCTGACAACAGATGCAAGTCTCCGGGGCTGGGGCGCAGTCACCCAAGGAAGACATTTCCAGGGAAAATGGTCGCCCCAGGAAGCCTGTCTCCACATAAATGTTCTAGAGTTAAGAGCCATTTACAACGGCCTACTCCAAGCAAGAAGTCTTCTTCAGGGTTGACCGGTCCTGGTACAGTCAGACAACATCACAGCGGTGGCCCATATAAACCGGCAAGGCGGAACAAGGAGCAGAGCGGCAATGGCGGAGGCCACAAAGATACTTCGCTGGGCGGAACAACACATCAGCGCACTGTCAGCAGTTTTCCTACCGGGGGTGGACAATTGGGAAGCGGATTTCCTCAGCAGACACGAACTTCATCCGGGAGAGTGGGCTCTGCACCAAGAGGTTTTTGCACAGGTGACAGGACACTGGGGAATTCCGTTGATAGACATGATGGCGTCTCGGCTCAACAAGAAACTCCTGAGGTATTGTTCCAGGACAAGGGACCCACAAGCCACAGCGGTGGACGCCCTGGTGTCTCCATGGGTATTCCAGTCGGTGTATGTGTTCCCTCCTCTTCCTCTCATTCCAAAGGTGCTGGGGATCATTCGTTGAGCAAGGGTTCAGGCGATTCTCGTTGTTCCAGACTGGCCAAGAAGGGCCTGGTACCCGGACCTTCAAGACTTGCTGGTGGAAGATCCTTGGCCGCTTCCTCTAAGGGAGGATCTGTTGTTACAGGGTCCATGCGTGTTTCCGGACTTACCGCGGTGTGAGGTTAAAAAGGCTCCTGCTGAGGAATTTCACTTGGGTCATTTTCTCCACTTTTTACAGGCGGATGTAGATGCAGGCCTGAAATTGGGTTCCATCAAAGTGCAAATTTCAGCTTTGTCTATTTTATTTCAAAAAGAGTTAGCTGCTCTTCCAGAGGTTCAGACCTTTGTGAAGGGTGTAATGCATATCAATCCACCGTTTGTACCTGTTAGGGTCTCCTGCCCTGTGCTGCCACGTCGTCATGGCAACCGGGAGACAAGTGCTAGTGGAGTAACCTGAGCGCAGCTGATACTCCGGTTCGGGTATTTTGCTGTGCAGTGGTTATAGGCTCTGTGCACGGCAGGGGATCCGGTGCTGGTTTTTGTGCTCACAGTCTGTGAGGTCTGAGTGGGGCGTGGACAGCACCTGCTTTATAAGGCCTCTTTTCAGGGTAAGCAGATGCTGCTGAATCTTTGTTGGTTAGTCAGTTCATGAAAGTTAGCCAGTACTGTGTAGCTTTGTATTTGTTTGTTGCTTACTGCAAATAGGCCTGGGGATTTGGTATTACACTCTGCCAATCCAGACCTAGCAGTAAGACTGGAGTCAGTCGTTTAGCTTGCTGGGGTTCTGTTACTACTCTGTGAACTTAGCAAGTTTGCGGCTGTATTCTAAGACTTGCCTGTCTAATCCTGTCTCACTGTGCTAGGTGTCAGGGGTCAGTTTAGTGGCAGTAAGCTAAAACCTGTGCACTGCAAGTGAGAATCAGGATTGTGGAGACTCTCCTTGTGTCTATCATTCCATCTCTGACCAAGGAGTTTACTGCCACACCCGTTGGTAACCCTTTAGGGTTTTGCTGTTGCCCTTAGCAACAGCATTTCGGGTTCTCTACGTATTAAAACACAACATCTTGCTTTTTCCATCTGAGCAATTCTAATACAAGGGAGATACCCAGTTCCTTAGCCTCTGGGCTTCTCTGTTCACTTTGTGTGTATTTTGTTACCCTATCACCTTCTGTGTACGTTATGTCATATTCCCCAGTTTGTCTCTGAGTCTATTTGTTTTGCATAACAGTTCAAACACCAGTACATTCCTGCAGACACTGGAGTGCATAACAGTTCTGACACCAGTACTTTCCTGCAGGCACTGGTGTGCATAACATATTCAGCAGACAAATACTCCTGTTGAAATTTTGTGGGAATATGGAGCATACCCCTCAAAATACGTTGCAACAGGTGGTCGATCAGGTGCAGGTCCTGACTCGACAATTTAATGATTTGTCCATTAAAATGCACACCTCCCAGGCTGCTGGCGGAGCTCCCGCAGCAGCAGCACCTGCAGGGGTTAAGGAGCCGAAAGTAAATCTCCCGGATCGTTTTTCTGGAGAACGCTCGCAGTTCTTTTGTTTCAAGGAGAGCTGCAAGCTATACTTCCGGCTTAGGCCTCAGTCTTCTGGGTTGGAGATTCAGCGGGTGGGCATAGTGATTTCCTTGCTACAAGGAGACCCACAGGTCTGGGCATATGGGTTGCAGCCTGACTGTCCGTCGCTTAAAAGTGTTGATGCTTTTTTTACGGCACTGGGCATGTTGTATGATGACCCTGACAAGACGGCCTCAGCCGAGGCTCAGATTTCGATCCTTAAGCAAGGGCGAAGGCCAGTTGAGGTTTACTGTACGGAGTTTCGGAGGTTGGCCCATGATACCCAGTGGAATGACCCAGCCCTGAGACACCAGTACCGAAGAGGTCTTTCTAACCAGATAAAGGACCAACTGGTACAATATCCCTTGCCTGATAGCTTGGATCAGCTCATGCAGTTATCCATCCGGGTGGATAGACGGCTGAGAGAGCGTAGGCTTGAAAGGGAGACCGAGGTTTCCTTCTTTCCCAAGGGAACCTCAGACTCTAAGGAATTTTCCGAGGAGCCTATGCAGATTGGGGCTACCCGCCTCTCCTCGCGTGAGAAGACGCGGAGGAGACAGCAGGGGTTGTGTTTGTACTGTGGGAATAAAGGTCATGTGGTAGTATCATGCCCAGAAAAGCCGGAAAACTTCAGGGCCTGAGGGTGATGGGAAATATCCTGTCAGGCCAGAAGTCAGAATTTCCCAAGAAGACTTTTATCATTCCGGTGACCTTGAAGATCCTCGGTCAAACTGTCAAGACTGAGGCCTTTGTGGACAGTGGGGCCGACGGGGTTTTTATGGACCGCCAATTCGCCCTGAAACACTCTGTTCCCTTAGTACCCTTGGCATCGGAAATTGAGATTTGTGGGTTAAACGGGGAACCATTATCCCAAGGTAAAATTACCTCTTGCACTAGCCAGATTTCTTTGTTTATTGGAGCCACACACTCTGAAAAATTGTCCTTTTATGTGACTGTCTGTACTTTTGCCCCATTGGTGTTGGGGTTACCCTGGTTAAGGGCCCACAATCCTCAATTTGACTGGGTCTCTGGGGAGATTCTTAGTTGGGGTACTGATTGTTTCAGGAGTTGCTTGAGCCTTCCAGTCAGGCTCTCGCAGCTAAGTTTGCCAGGATTGCCAGGGTGTTATGCAGATTTTGCGGACGTGTTCTCCAAAAAAGTTGCAGAGGTACTACCTCCCCATCGCCCCTATGACTGTGCCATTGATTTGTTGCCAAATGCTATGCTTCCCAAGAGCAGGTTGTACTCCCTGTCACGTCCTGAGACTCAGGCTATGGCAGAGTACATTCAGGAGAACTTGGCTAAGGGATTTATCAGACCTTCACAGTCTCCAGTTGGGTCGGGGTTCTTCTTCGTGGGTAAAAAGGACGGTTCGTTGCGACCCTGCATCGACTTCAGGGAATTGAACCGTATCACGATTAAAAACTCATACCCACTGCCTCTCATTTCGGTCTTGTTTGACCAGCTTCGTACTGCCACCATTTTTTCTAAGATTGACCTACGCGGTGCGTACAATCTAATCCGAATAAGAGAGGGGGATGAATGGAAGACTGCCTTTAATACCCACTCAGGGCATTATGAATATTTGGTGATGCCTTTTGGGCTCTGTAATGCCCCGGCAGTCTTCCAGGATTTCATGAATGATGTGCTCAGGGAATATTTGGATAGATTCTTAGTTGTATACTTAGATGACATCCTAATCTTCTCCCATTCCCTGGAGGAACATCGGAAGCATGTACGCTTAGTCCTCCAGAAACTCAGAGACCACCGGCTTGGGGCGAAGCTGGAGAAGTGCGAATTTGAAGTTCAGCAAATCGCATTTCTAGGATATATTATCTCCCCAGAAGGTTTCCAAATGGAGGGTTCCAAGGTACAGGCAGTCCTGGATTGGGTGCAGCCCACTAGTTTGAAGGCGCTTCAGCGTTTCCTGGGCTTTGCGAATTTTTATAGACGATTTATCGCTGGATTTTCGTCTATAGTGGCGCCCTTGGTGGCACTCACTAAGAAAGGGGCGGATGTTGCTCACTGGTCTTGTGAGGCTAAAGCGGCTTTTGCCCGTCTCAAAAGGGCATTTGTTTCGGCCAAGGTGCTGCGACACCCAGATCCAGAGCGTCCTTTTGTGGTGGAGGTGGATGCCTCTGAGATGGGTATTGGGGCAGTGCTTTCTCAGATGGGAGTGTCTGATAATCGCCTTCATCCCTGTGCTTACTTTTCCCGTAAATTTTCGCCTGCCGAGATGAATTATGACGTGGGTAACCGGGAATTGTTGGCTATTAAGGATGCACTCGAGGAGTGGAGACACTGGCTTGAGGGGGCTAAGTTTGTGGTCTCAATTCTCACTGACCATAAGAATCTGGCATATTTAGAGTCAGCGAAGCGTCTCAATGCCAGGCAGGCACGATGGGCTTTGTTTTTTGCTCGCTTTAATTTTTTGATAACATATCGCCCTGGGTCAAAAAACATCAAGGCTGATGCGCTCTCGCGGAGTTTTGCTCCAATCCAGGAGACCACCGAGGAGCCGTTGCCCATTGTTTCCCCATCATGTATTAAAGTGGGCATTACCCAGGACCTCTTATCATTAGTCCTTAGAGCACAGGAGCAGGCTCCTCCAGACCTTCCGGTAGGTCTTTTGTTTGTGCCTCCTAGGTTAAGACAGCGAGTGTTCCTGGAATTCCATGCCAAGAAGTCGGCAGGTCACCCGGGTATTGCCAGAACTCGGGAGTTGCTATCTAGGGCGGTGTGGTGGCCCTCGGTGGCTAAGGATGTGGATCAGTGGGTTCGGGCATGTGACATCTGTGCCCGAAATAAGACTCCTAGAGGGGTTCCTGTTGGCCCATTACATCCACTCTCTATCCCATCTAAGCCATGGACCCACATTTCAATGGATTTTGTGGTGGACTTGCCCAAATCCTGGGGGATGACAGCCATCTGGGTTGTCGTTGACAGGTTTTCGAAGATGGCGCACTTCGTTCCACTGGTTGGGCTGCCATCAGCCAGACGCCTGTCTGAATTATTTATGCTGCATGTTGTGCGTCTCCACGGGTTGCCACTTGATGTGGTCTCTGACCGCGGATCCCAGTTTGTGGCCAAATTCTGGAGGGCATTTTGTTCCGATCTCCAGATTTCTGTCAGCTTGTCGTCAGGCTACCATCCGCAGTCTAATGGGCAGACTGAAAGGGTGAACCAGTCCTTGGAGCAGTTCCTCAGGTGTTATGTCTCCAAGTGTCAGACTGACTGGGTTGCTCATCTGTCCATGGCGGAGTTTGCCTATAACAACGCGGCTCACTCTGCTACAGGGATCTCTCCCTTCCTTTGTGTGTATGGGCATCATCCTAAGGCCAATTCTTTTGACCCCCTGGACTCCACGCCTGGTGGTTCCTCTGTGGTTTCGGTCCTTAGAGGTATTTGGCGGAAAGTGAAGAAAGCCCTTGTGTCTTTGTCATTAGTGACCAAAAGGGTTTTTGATAAGCGGAAAAGACCCTGCAGCTTCAAATTAGGAGACTTCGTCTGGTTGTCTACCAAGAATTTGAAGTTGAGACAGCCATCTCATAAGTTAGGCCCCCGGTTCATCGGCCCTTATAAGATCACCAGGGTTATCAATCCGGTGGCATTTCAGTTAGATCTGCCCCGTTCTTTGGGTATCAATAAAACATTTCATTGTTCCCTTTTAAAACGGGCGATTAGTAATCCTTCTTCCAGTGGAAGACCTTCCCCTCTTCTGATACGTGGCCAGAGGGAGTTTGTTGTTGAAAGGATTCTTGACTCCAAGGTAGTTCGGGGTCGGCTGTCATTTTTGGTGCACTGGAAGGGGTATGGCCCGGAGGAGCGCTCGTGGGTGCGCAGTTGTGATCTTCATGCCCCCACACTGATACGCTCTTTCTTCTCGCAGTTCCCCGATAAACCCGGTGGTAGGGGTTCTTTGACCCCTCGTCAGAGGGGGGGTACTGTTAGGGTCTCCTGCCCTGTGCTGCCACGTCGTCATGGCAACCGGGAGACAAGTGCTAGTGGAGTAACCTGAGCGCAGCTGATACTCCGGTTCGGGTATTTTGCTGTGCAGTGGTTATAGGCTCTGTGCACGGCAGGGGATCCGGTGCTGGTTTTTGTGCTCACAGTCTGTGAGGTCTGAGTGGGGCGTGGACAGCACCTGCTTTATAAGGCCTCTTTTCAGGGTAAGCAGATGCTGCTGAATCTTTGTTGGTTAGTCAGTTCATGAAAGTTAGCCAGTACTGTGTAGCTTTGTATTTGTTTGTTGCTTACTGCAAATAGACCTGGGGATTTGGTATTACACTCTGCCAATCCAGACCTAGCAGTAAGACTGGAGTCAGTCGTTTAGCTTGCTGGGGTTCTGTTACTACTCTGTGAACTTAGCAAGTTTGCGGCTGTATTCTAAGACTTGCCTGTCTAATCCTGTCTCACTGTGCTAGGTGTCAGGGGTCAGTTTAGTGGCAGTAAGCTAAAACCTGTGCACTGCAAGTGAGGATCAGGATTGTGGAGACTCTCCTTGTGTCTATCATTCCATCTCTGACCAAGGAGTTTACTGCCACACCCGTTGGTAACCCTTTAGGGTTTTGCTGTTGCCCTTAGCAACAGCATTTCGGGTTCTCTACGTATTAAAACACAACATCTTGCTTTTTCCATCTGAGCAATTCTAATACAAGGGAGATACCCAGTTCCTTAGCCTCTGGGCTTCTCTGTTCACTTTGTGTGTATTTTGTTACCCTATCACCTTCTGTGTACGTTATGTCATATTCCCCAGTTTGTCTCTGAGTCCATTTGTTTTGCATAACAGTTCAAACACCAGTACATTCCTGCAGACACTGGAGTGCATAACAGTTCTGACACCAGTACTTTCCTGCAGGCACTGGTGTGCATAACAGTACCACCTGTAGCGCCATGGGACCTTGATGTTGTCTTGCGGTTCCTCATGTCTTCCTGGTTTAAACCTTTGCGGAAGGTTGAATTAAAATTTCTCACTTGGAAGGTGGTTATGCTTTTGGCGCTGGCATCGGCTAGGCGAGTATCGGAATTGGCAGCTTTGTCTCATAAGAGTCCGTACTTGATTTTTCATGCAGATAGGGTGGAATTGAGGACTCGTCAACAATTTCTAACAAAGGTGGTTTCGTCATTTCACATTAACCAACTGTAACACTGTAGGGGTGCAAGGCGCCTCTTCCTGGGGAATATGGCAGCATGCAGCAGCTGAGGAACAACACAAGTCCAGTTTCTGGTACAACTGACCCCGGACAGTTTTATTGAAACAGAAAAATAAAACAAAACACCAAAAGAAAATACCTTGCCTGTCCGGAACTAACTAAACACAGGATATTCCTAACTGTCACTAAACACAACCACAGAGTTCTCCAGTGAATACTGTATAGCTCACTTGTATCAGAAAGCGTGTTTCTTTCACACAGATCCTGCAGCCTTCCCAGGCAGTCTGCCTCTACTAATCAGGCTAGCAGCCCTATAACACTCTTACACAGCTGAAACCCTGATTAGCCCTCTGTGAGGCCAAAGACCCGAACTGGGCCCAATGTCTAGAACTCACCTTGGCCCTCATTCCGAGTCGTTCGCTCGGTATTTTTTATCGCATCGCAGTGAAAATCCGCTTAGTACGCATGCGCAATATTCGCACTGCGACTGCGCCAAGTAATTTTACAATGAAGATAGTTTTTTTACTCACGGCTTTTTCATCGCTCTGGCGATCGTAGTGTGATTGACAGGAAATGGGTGTTACTGGGCGGAAACACGGCGTTTTAGGGGCGTGTGGATGAAAACGCTACAGTTTCCGGAAAAAACGCAGGAGTGGCCGGAGAAACGGGGGAGTGTCTGAGCGAACGCTGGGTGTGTTTGTGACGTCAAACCAGGAACGACAAGCACTGAACTGATCGCAGATGCCGAGTAAGTGTGGAGCTACTCAGAAACTGCTAAGTAGTTTGTTATCGCAATATTGCGAATACATCGTTCGCAATTTTAAGAAGCTAAGATTCACTCCCAGTAGGCGGCGGCTTAGCGTGTGTAACTCTGCTAAAATCGCCTTGCGACCGATCAACTCGGAATGAGGGCCCTTATCTCTCTCTCAGAGCCTTTACCCAGCTTTTACAGCAAACTGAAAAGGTTCTGACAAAACAAAAGCATTTTTCCTAGAAGTTTTAATTTTCTAAAACATGTAAGACAAGAACCTGGGACAAACATACCTGCCCTCAAACACTATCCCAGTGTTCTTGTCACATATCCCCCTCCCCTGTTTCGACCTAGGGGCCGGAACACTTGTAGCCCCCAAGCAGAAGATGCGAGACAATGCATCTGCGTTGGCCAATTGTGTTCCCGGTCTATGTTCGACAGTAAACTTAAAGTCCTGCAACGCTAGAAACCATCTAGTTACACAAGCATTCTTGCCTCTATTTACATACATCCATTTTAAAGGGGCATGGTCTGTCACTAGTCTGAATTGTCTACCCAAGAGGTAATATCTCAAGGTATCTAGTGCCCACTTAATGGCCAAAGCCTCCTTTTCCACAATGGCATACCTTTTTTTCATGCTCATTGAGTTTCCTACTCAAATAAATGATAGGGTGTTCGTCCCCATCTCTGGTTTGGGACAGCACAGCCCCTATCCCTACCTCTGAGGCATCTGTCTGTACCAAAAATTCTTTTGAAAAATCTGGTGTTATCAATACCGGTTGTGAACACAAAGCAGCTTTTAACGCTTGGAACGCTTTTTCTGCATCAGGGTTCCATTTCACCATATTTGACTGCTTCCCCTTGGTAAGGTCTGATAACGGCACCGCCGTGGTCGCAAAATTAGGAATAAACCGTCTATAGTACCCAGTTATTCCCAAAAAAGCCCTTACCTGTTTTTTATTCACTGAACGAGGCCAGTTTTGAATAGCATCAATTTTATTCAATTGGGGCCTAATCAGACCTCTGCCTATGGTGAAGCCCAAGTATTTGACCTCCTCCATTGCGAGGCAGCACTTCTTTGGGTTAGCAGTTAACCCTGCCTCTCTGATTGAGTCCAGTACTGCTTGTACTTTAACCAAATGGGACCCCCAGTCTGTACTGTGAATTACTACATCATCCAAATAGGCAGCTGCATATTTTCTATGGGGCCTCAAAATTTTATCCATCGCCCGTTGAAAGGTTGCTGGAGCCCCATGCAACCCAAAGGGTAACATCTTATACTGGTACAGCCCCTCCGGAACCGAAAAGGCTGTTTTTTCTATTGCGCCATCAGATAAAGGTATTTGCCAGTAACCTTTGGTCAGGTCCAACGTGGTGAGAAACCTGGCTGTTCCCAGCCTTTCTATAAGCATATCCACACGGGGCATGGGGTATGCGTCAAACTTGGACACCTCATTTAACTTAAGAAAGTCATTACAGAAGCGTATGCTACCGTCGGGCTTCGGGATGAGAACTATGGGACTGGACCACTCACTGTTAGATTCCTCTATGACTTCAAGTTCTAACATGGTTTTAACTTCTTTAGAAACAGCTTCTCGCTGAACTTCCGGAATCCTATAAGACTTTAAATGGACCCTGACCCCTGGTTCTGTGACAATGTCATGTTTTATTATGGTCGTTCAGCCAGGCAGCTCTGAAAATATTTCCCTATTTTGGATGAGAAATTCTTTAACCTGATTTTTCAGACCAGCTGATAATGTCTCTGACACCTTCACTGCGGGAAGCAACCGAGGTGAAGACACCGAAGGGCAAGGCTCTGCTGACAGAGACAACCTATCTTTCCAGGGTTTGATTAAGTTTACATGATAAATTTGTTCGGGTTTTCTCTTTCCCGGCTGGTATACTTTGTAATTAACCTCATTCACTTTTTCCCTAATCTCAAATGGACCCTGCCATTTAGCTAGGAACTTGCTTTCCACAGTGGGTACCAAAACAAGAACTCTATCCCCAGGAGAAAATTCCCGTATCTTGGCACTCCGGTTATATACCCTCTTTTGAGCACTTTGGGCCTGTTCCATGTGCTCTCTGACAATAGGTACCACGGCTGCAATCCTATCCTGCATTTGTGTTACATGTTCAATAACGCTTCTATAAGGAGTGGGCTGTCCTTCCCACGTCTCTTTGGCAACGTCCAACAGCCCTCTGGGGTGTCTACCATACAACAAATCAAATGGAGAAAACCCCGTAAAGGACTGAGGAACTTCTCTGACGGCCATTAACAAGTAGGGCAACAAACAATCCCAGTTTTTCCCATCTTTATCAACCACCTTTTTTAACATACTTTTTAATGTTTTATTAAACCTTTCCACCAACCCATCAGTTTGGGGATGGTAAATGGACGTCCTGAGGTGAGTGACCTTAAATAATTTGCACAATTCTTTCATGACCCTTGACATAAATGGAGTACCTTGGTCAGTCAAAATTTCTTTTGGTATTCCCAATCTACTAAAAACCTGCACCAGCTCCCTAGCTATCGCCTTGGTTGTGATAGTGCGTAAAGGGACAGCCTCAGGATATCGAGTGGCATAGTCCATTATTACCAGGATATACTGATGGCCCCGAGCGGACTTTAACAAGGGCCCCATGAGATCCATGGCTATTCTGTCAAACGGGACCTCTATAATAGGCATGGGAACTAGTGGGCTCCTGAAATTGGGTCTAGGGGCATGATACTGGCATTCAGGACAGGAAGAACAATATTCAGATACTTCTTTATAAACCCCTGGCCAAAAGAACCTTTTTAAAACTCTTTCAGTGGTTTTTTCTGCCCCTAAATGCCCTACTAACTCTAGTACCGTTCTCCGATAAGGCTGGGGTACTACCGGCTGTTCCACCACATCCTCACCCTTTTTGACAATGTGGTACAAGAGCTCATTACAGATGGCCATGTGGGGATACGTCACCCTGTCACCTGGTACCACAGGCTCCCCATTAACAATCTTAACATTCTCTCTAGCCTTTATCAAGGTAGGATCCTTTAACTGTTCAGATGCAAACAGATCCTTTTTTACCTCCAGGTCAGGCACGCTTTCGTTTCTAACCACTATGTCTCTGTTCCCAGCAAGAGGGTCCTCACTGGACTCCCCATCTGTCACTTCCCCAGCCAAACTGGCGAAAGGCAAAGGGTCAGAAAGTTCCAAAGACACACGTACATCCATACAACCACCGGTATTACCAACACGCTCTTCACTTCTCACACCTGTTAATAAACGTGATTCCCACAGTTTCCAAAAATGAGGAAAATCCCTCCCTATTATGGCCTTATGCACCAAGGTGGGGACCAGTCCTACTTTAACCATTGCTGACCCACAACAAGTTTCTATATTCACTTCAGCAGTGACATAATACTGGGTATCCCCATGTATGCTGCTGACCCACAACAAGTTTCTATATTCACTTCAGCAGTGACATAATACTGGGTATCCCCATGTATGCAAGTTACCCCAATAGGTATTTGCTGGACCTTTGAGGGGTTCACTAACCCAGCTTCCACGAGGGTAACTAAACTTCCTGAATCTAGCAAGGCCTCTACCCGGTTACCCTCTAAGAACACATCACACATTTGTTTTTCCAGCTCAGGTGAGGGTACCACAGTACAGGCTAACCTAGCAAAGAAAGACATTCTGCGACATTCAAAGGCAGCATCACATTGCATGGGTTCTTGCATGACTGGGCAATTGGCAATAACATGACCTGGCATACCACATCTAAAACATTTAACCACACGATTATCAACCCGTCTGGGCAACATAGACCGTTCTAGCCCCATTGGCTTGTCTCCAGGGCCAGTGTTTACAGTCTCTCCAGCCTTGCGTTCTCTTAACCGCCCAGCAACGTTTTCCCATGGAACAATCTTACCAGTCTTTACTGAAGGGCGCTGTCGAGGATCTATGGGTTGCTGGGTGGTCATCAGTAGTTCCTCTGCTGCCAAATACCGCTCTACCATGTCCACTAATTGGTCAGCAGTGCCCGGGTTTCCATGGCTCACCCACTTGCGCAGGACTATGGGCAAAGATCTCAAGTAGCGGTCCACGACGACTCTTTCAACCATCTGGGGACCAGTTAATGTCTCTGGCTGTAGCCATTTTTTTGTTAGCTGAATAAGGTCGTGCATCTGGGAGCGCGGAGGCTTCTCCATGGCGTACACCCAATGGTGCACCCGTTGTGCTCGTGTGAGGCGGCGGGCGGCAGCGCGACAAGTGCGCCGGAGTACGGAGGAACAAGGATCCGAGAGGATCCAAGTTCCTCCAATCAGTGCCTCCAGATTTGAAATAAGCACCAGACGCGAGCCAATCGCTGCTCGCGGCTTGGCGCCCAATGAGGAGTCGCCGCGGTGGACCAATAGGAGTCCGCCGCGTCATGGCCCCGCCTCCTCCCAGCGTCTTATATCAGCCGCTGGGTGGCGGCGGGAGTCAGTTGCGCGCCGGAGCCGGAGCAGAGAAGAGCTCCAGAAGACAGAAGACGAAGGGAAGCGGCGGCGGAAGAAGAAGCGGCGGCGCCGGAGAAGACAGAAGACGGGACAGAAGAAGAAGACGACGCCGGAAGATGGGCCGGAGCCAGAAGAGGAGGCGGAGTCGACGGCCCAGCAGCGGAACAACGGCGGAGAGTGCTGTGGAGAGAGGGAAGCCAAAGAGCTGACGAAGCTCCCCTCCACAGCCTCTCCCACCGGTCCGGGTAAGAGGCCTTGGGCCTATACCACCTTTCTCTAGGCCCTCCTCCCTAGACCACCAGGTGTTCGGGCGCTAGGCCCGTGGGCATAGTCAGGCCCTTCCGGCCTGTGGGCATTCAGTCGAGCCCTCCCGGCCCGTGGGCACCAGCGAGTCGGCGTGTCTGGGTCCGAGGCCACACGCAGTCGGGGTTCCACTCGGCCCGTGGCCTGTAGGCCCAGACCCGACCACTCATCCACCCGGGGGTTCAAGCGTTAGGCCCGAACCACCCTCGGCCGCACAGTAGGCGGGCACTAGGCCCGGGGGCACGTCAGGCAATAGGCCTGTGTGACATTAGGGGGCATTAGGCCCAAGAGTAATTTGTCCAGTAGGTAACATAAGGTGGCCCTTGGCACCAGGCCCGGGTCACCCCACGAGGGACGAGTAGGCCTGTGGGTACAGTCGGACCACGGGTCCGCGCATAGATAGGGGGCACTAGGCCTAGCGAGTAGTTGCCCCTGGGTATTTAGGTAGGTAGGCTGTACAGCGCTCACCCCAGGGTACAGGTAGGGAACTAAAGGAACCGCACTGTGCTGTTGTTGTACTCCGATGTATGTATTACCGTGCAGGGCAAATTGTTGTTATAGCGTTTGTGCCTAGTTATGTTGCACCACTTACACTTCAGCCAGTTTGAGGGCTTTGTATGCAGTTAGTGTAGCGGACGCACACTAGTTTAGAGATAGGCCCTGCACGGCTGTTTCTTTCTTTGCCTCCTTACAGGGACCTGTAAGTGGAGAAGATCGGAGTACAAGACGTAGGACGGTGAGTAACAACGGTCTGGGCGTTTCGTCTGTGTGTGTCCCTATCTATCTCCCTTCCTTCAGGGCAACGGTGAGCCTTGCACACCGGTGCAAGGCAGAATTTCCACCTGGTGCGAAAGTGCCTATAGGTGAAATTCGGGCTCTGAGGCGGACGCCTGGGATGACCCTCACATAGCCCGAAAGAGCTATTTCCTTTGACCACAGAGGGCGTTTCGGTCCACGGTCAGGGGGACGGTATTCAACAATCTTCTCTTCTCTTAGGGTCGTCCAGAAGAGTTTCCAGGACCGTCGAGGGTTCCGGCACCTGAGAGTGAGAGCGTACGGCGTCTGGTAAGTGGTACGTCTACATCTGCACGGCAGCAGGCACTATACGCCCCGGCGTTGCCCTCTCACATTTGGCGTAGTCGGCAGGATGTCGAACGCGGAGAACGTCGCTCCTCCGGGAGCGGGGAACAACGCCCCTCCGAGAGCAGAGAGGAAATGCAATTTTGGACCTGCCTTGACACATACCCCTCGGTATGATGGTCAGAACATGCCGTTGGCAGACTGGAAGAAAAGACTGGAGGGAATCATCGAGCTGTATGGGGTGCCTCCAGAAATGCAGCTACACTTGGCCTTGAATACGCTGGATGGAGACGCCTGGCGATCGGTGATCCTTGTTCCGGAAGAGGAGCGTAAGACATTGGACGAGGTACTCTCGATCCTCGAAGGTACCTATGGGAACACTGCGTCGGCTGGGACCTTGCGTCAGCAACTGTTTAACCGATTCCAGAGGGAGGACGAATCCATACCCCAATTTGCCAACGCACTGCAGGACATGCTGAGCGAAATCACGCGGCGTGATCCGGAAGGTCTGGGGTCCTTGGTTAACCCCAGCCTGATGCTGAGGGACCAGTTTGCGTTGGGCCTCCGGAGTATTCCCATCCGACAGATTCTGTTGGATAAAATCGCCAGCGATAAGAAAATGACCTTCCGTCAGGTCCAAGTGGAGGCGGTCGCTAGGGATCGCAATGCCAATTTCGGACCTTACGCCATGGCCCCACAATGGTTGGCACCGGTGTCCGCTGTGGCCAGCCGAGATCCCAGTCCCATGGAAGCCTGTGTCCAAGATCTGAAGGCGGCATTCACCAAAGTCACTTTGGAAATGAAGGCAGAGATCTCCCAGTTGTGGGATGAGGTGCATAGGCAGAGAGGTTCGGAGGGGTCCGAGGATCGGGCGCCGCACTGGCTGCCCAGGGAATCACGGTCCAATGTAGGAGGCGCCCGCCCCAGGGAAGGTAGGGGTCCCCGTTGCTACCGCTGCAATAGATTTGGACACATTGCCCGGGAATGTAGTGAGCCTAGGCAAGATCCTTCGTTAAACTAGAGTCCCTCGCGGTAGCAGGACCACCCGCGGGGGAGGAGGCCGGGGGAGAAACCACTATAGTGGATTCCGCCAACATAGTGGGGGAGTGTCCCGTTGTGGTTGGGTGTCTTGGGGGAAAGAAGAGGAGATGCCTGTTGGATACTGGCTCGCAGGTCACCACCATGTCTGAGGCTTGTTTTCTGGAACATTATTCTCATTTGAAGGATTCCGTGTTGGAAAGCTGGGTCACCCTCACGGCGGCCAACAACCTCCCTATTCCGGTTGTCGGAGTGGTGTGGATGGAGATCTCGATCTGCGGACAGGCGTTGGGGAAGAAAGGAATACTGGTCGTGGGGAGCTTGGGCTTGAGTCACGGGCCAGTGATTGTGGGCATGAACGTCCTCCAGGATCTCAATCAGCTCTTGTTCCGGGAGAAGGGTCTGCAATACTGGAAGGAGATGGGTGTTCAGCGGCCGGTACAACAGGCATTTCAGCAGGTAGGGAGAATATGTGAAGCTGAGCATCGGGAAGAGTCCCTGGGAGCAATTCGGACCGGTGGTCGGCAACAGATCGAGTTACCTCCCCGCCAGGAGATGGTCCTCCCCCTCGAGGTGCAGACTCACCAACACCTGGAGGGGTTAGAAGTCATGGTGGAACCCAATGGATACTTCGGAATGGACTCGGGGGTCATCCTGGCCCGAACCCTGGCGATAGTGAGGGTGTTGGTTCGGCTGTGCAATCTTCTGGACGAAAAAAAAATATTCCGGCAGGAGCAACTATTGCCAACATAACGGCTGTCACCAGGGACGGAGTTTCAGGGGTGCGGCAGGTCTTGTTGCATACGGACGAACCAGGATCATGGTCCATGGCGGTGAGCCTGGATAAGGAGGAAGAACCCAGTACGGATTGGTGCGGCCGGGTTATCAGGGAGCAGATGGATGTCTGTCTGGACGAATGCAGCCCCAGTATGGTACAGAAGTTGGAGCATATGCTGTGGGAACGATGGAAGGCGTTCTCCCGATATGAAGAGGATTTCGGATATACTGAAGATTTGAAACATGAGATACGCACTGGAGAGAGCCCTCCAATCCGTGAGAGATATCGTCCCATCCCACCTAAACTCTACCAGGAAGTCAAGAAAATGTTGCGGCAGATGTTAGATAATCAGGTCATTCGTGAGAGCAAAAGTCCATGGGCTGCGCCCATCGTGTTGGTGTGGAAGAAGGATGGTTCCATTCGGTTCTGCGTGGATTATCGGCGGTTGAATAGCAGTACCGTGAGAGATGCTTACCCGTTGCCTAGAATAGAGGAGTCTTTGGCGGCCCTGGGGAATGCTCAGTATTTCTCCACGCTGGACTTGGCCAGTGGGTACTGGCAAGTGGCGGTTAGCCCACCGGATCAAGAGAAGACCGCCTTCACAACTCCTATGGGACTGTTTGAATTCCTGCGCATGCCTTTTGGGCTCACCAATGCCCCGGCTACATTCTAACGGATGATGGAGAGATGTTTGGGAGACTTGAACTTCGAAGCCCTGCTGATATACCTGGACGATATCATAGTATTTGCCCCCACTCTAGAGGAACATTTGGCACGCCTGGATGTGGTGTTGCAGCGCCTGGAGAAGTATGGACTCAAGCTCAAGCCCCGCAAGTGTCATCTTTTGCAATCAAGCTTGGAATACCTGGGACATGTAGTGTCCAGAGAAGGAGTCTGCCCGACGCCGGGCAAGATTTCAGCAGTCCAGGACTGGGAGACACCCACCACTACCACCGAACTGCGCGCGTTTCTGGGGTTGGTTGGATACTATCGGCGGTTTATCAAGGACTTTGCGAAAATCGCGGAACCATTGCATGCCCTACTGCGAGGGGTACCCACTACTAAGAAATCGCAGGTAGTGGCCTGGGGTGAGGCACAGGAGAAGGCATTTCGGTGACTGAAAGAGATGCTCACGGAGGCTCCGGTTCTGGGATATGCAGATTTTGAGAAGCCATTCCTGCTCTACACTGACGGCAGCCTACAGGGATTGGGAGCAGTTCTCTCCCAAATACAAGATGGCCGAGAACGAGTGATCGCCTATGGGAGTCGAAGTTTGAGGGAAACCGAGCGGAACCCGGACAACTACAGTTCATTCAAGTTGGAGCTGCTGGCTGTAGTCTGGGCCGTGACTGAGAAGTTCGCCGAGTACCTGACCGCTACCCATGTGGAAATATACACGGATAACAACCCCCTGGCCTATCTGGAAACTGCAAAACTGGGCGCCCTGGAGCAGCGTTGGGTAGCCTGGTTGGCAAAATTCAGCTATAAAATACACTATCGGCCAGGGAAGAGTAACGGGAACGCGGATGCGCTGTCGCGATACCCTGTGCCCATGCCCCCGACCTCGAGGTACCGCGAGGACGAGGATACTGAGGTCCCAGACTTGACCAGGATTGAATGTCCAGGTACCCTGGAAGGGTCACAAGTGCTTGAATGCGCTGCCCTGCTCCGAAATACTGAACTGGAGTGGGCTTCTTTACAGCAGAGTGACCCAGGGCTGAGCGTCATTCGGCGATGGAAACAGAAGGAACATTGGCCTAGCCAGTGGGAGAGGAGTCGGCTGACCCCCTACTGCCGGAAGGTCCTGCGGAGTTGGGACCGATTACTCATCCGTGGCGGAACACTGCGTCGACAGGTATATCTCCGCCACGAACTCAGGATGGTGGAACAGATTGTGGTGCCGGAAGTATCTCTCCAGGCGCTGGTGACGGAAGCGCACGATGGCGGAGCCCATTTAGGGGTAGCAAAGACCTTTCAGTGGATACAGCGCCAGTTTTTTCCCCCTCAGTTATGGACATTGGTGGAGAAAGTGTGCAGGGAATGTCGGAGATGCGGGGTGGTCAAGCCGAACGAACTGTTAGGCGCCGAGGGTCCGCCCGTCAGTGCGGCCCGGCGCCTAGCAACTAGGGACGCCGCATGCGGACAGCCGCCGGCTCCCTAGCAACGCTAGACGCCGGGCGCACGGAGCCGCTCAGACCCTAGCAACGGGGACGCCACTGTCGGACCGCGTTCCCCGTTGCTGGGTCTAGATTAATCACCTCATTGGTATCCTGGCCGTGCAGCATGCAGCTGCACGGCATGATTGTTAATTACCCTGTCTGGCTCCTGATTGGAGAGCTCCCAGTTAAAAGCACTCTCTGGACTTCTCACAGACACCGGTAATTGCTTCCTGTTTGCTGTGTCTGTTGCAGAGAGTTTTCCAGTCCTGTCTATCCGGTCGTTCCTGTCCTCAGTGGTCCAATACTCGGAAGTTGTCATCTTTTCCTGGAGTCCTGACCGAGCACCTTTAACATCCTGTGGTGTTCGTGAGTCGCGGCGTAGCCGTGTGTTGCGGCTTGACCGCTTACTATTTATTATTTGGTTATATTGTGTTTCGGAGCTTTTGCGGAGGATTCCGCTCCCACAAATCCACTCTGGTATCCAGCGGTGCTGGATAGGAGTAACGGATTCGTGGATTTTTGGTTGTCCTTTTCCCTGGCGGTTTGTCCGCACATACTTCTGGTTTAAGTTAGTTAGCTTGTAGCCCCTGGCCTGGTTGCTTAGTCAGAGGGCCCCTTGTTATCACCCTGTCTCGGATTTCCCTTTGTCTCCCATTAAGACCTGAGGGGGCATCGGAGTTGGGCAGACATAATCCGCCCTTCAAACGCGGCTGCCATGGGCTCAAGCAACCATAGTCTCGCAGGGGATTTCTGATAACACGGGCGAGACAACGGAGTTAGGGCGCCAGGGGTTACTAGGCTTTCCTGCTCCCGTAACCAGCATTCCATTCCAGTACTCTGACCTCCGTCATAAGATCACCTCTGGTCAGACGTACTGGTATCATAACATTATTACCGGCCAGACTAAAATTTAAAATTAAACAGGGTTTGATTTTTTCCCTTATTTCAGTTTGGAAGATTTGTCGGCCTCATGAATCCCACTGGTGTAGGGCCAAATCCTGGCCAGCTTCTAGTTAGTCAGATTCAAGAACTTACTCAGATGGTTCAGGATCTATCCCTTCGGGTGAGGTCACAGGAAGATCTGTTACGGACTTCCCCGAGGGTCGTTCCTGAACCAAAAATGCATTTGCCTGACCGTTTTTCTGGGGATAGAAAGCAGTTTTTTAATTTTAAAGAGTCTTGTAAACTTTATTTTCGTTTAAGACCAGTCTCCTCAGGTACGGAATCTCAGCGGGTCGGAATTATTATTTCTTTACTTCAGGGGGATCCCCAGACCTGGGCTTTTGGTTTAAGAACTGACGATCCGGCATTGTTGTCTGTAGACGCCTTTCTGGGGTCTTTAGGGCTATTGTATGATGACCCTGATAGAGAGGCATCCGCCGAGAGTCATTTGCGTGCTCTCAGACAGGGTAAGAATCCCGCAGAGATTTATTGTACGGAGTTTCGCCGTTGGTCGAACGACTGTGGATGGAATGACCCAGCCCTGCGCAGTCAGTTTCGCCTCGGCTTATCTGAGTCTATAAAAGACAGTCTCCTTCAGTATCCCGCTCCTGAGACTCTTGATAAAAAAAATCACAGCCGAACGTAGCTGATCAAAGAGGACAGAAATCAGCGGCAAAGGGTAAGTATTTTTTACTGAGATTTTATTCAAGGCTCTTGAATAAAATCATGGAGCTTTCTATTAAGATTGATCGTCGTCTCAGAGAGCGGAGGGCTGAAAAAGGAGCATCTGTCGGGTCTACTCCTGGTGTTTTTTCCATTCCTGTGGACATAGAGGAGCCCATGCAGATAGGTCTCTCCAAGCTGTCTCCTGAAGAAAGAACCAGAAGGCAAAATTCTGGTCTTTGTTTGTACTGTGGGAGTAAGGGACATTTTGCCCGTAATTGTCCGAACAAGTCTGGAAACGCCTCGACCAAGTGAATTGTGAGGGGGTTCACTTTGGTCTGCAGCTTATCTCCTCAAATAATTCACTGTTAGTCCCAGCTAAAGTTTCCTTTGGCAGCCTCTGTTCCTCGGTGTCGGCTTTTGTTGACAGTGGAGCTGCAGGGAACTTTATGGACTTAACGTGGGCCAAGGCCTTAGGTATTCCTCAGTTAGCCTTGGGTAGGTGTATCACCATGCATGGTTTAGATGGGAGTCCCTTGTCCAATGGGGTTATTTCTCTCTGTACACCTCCTGTACTATTTTCGGTAGGAGCTCTTCATTCCGAAAAAATTGAATTTTTCCTTACCCATTGCCCAGCAGTTCCAGTGGTTCTGGGTCACCCTTGGCTGGCCTTTCATAATCCCATCATTGATTGGCAGTCGGGGGAGATCTCACAGTGGGGTACCATCTGTAATAAGGAATGTATTACGCTTCCCATCAGAATAGCTGCTGTCATTCCCGCACCCATTCCTGTGGAATACCAGGATTTTGTTGATGTATTTTCCAAGGGCAATGCGGACATTCTGCCTCCCCATCGGCCTTATGATTGTGCTATTGAGCTAATTCCTGGTGCCACTTTGCCTAAGGGAAGGTTATATGCATTGTCCGGACCAGAAACTGTGGCCATGAATGAATATGTTAAAGAAAGCCTAGGGAAAGGATTTATCAGGCCGTCTAAATCCCCTTTAAGTGCAGGCTTCTTCTTTGTGGAGAAGAAGGATGGATCACTCAGACCTTGCATTGACTTTAGAGCCTTGAATAAAATCTCAGTAAAAAATACTTACCCTTTGCCGCTGATTTCTGTCCTCTTTGATCAGCTACGTTCGGCTGTGATTTTTTTCTAAGATTGACCTGAGAGGAGCATATAACCTCATCCGAATCAAGTCAGGGGATGAGTGGAAAACGGCATTCAGTACTCAGTCGGGTCACTATGAGTATCTGGTTATGCCATTCGGCCTGTCTAACGCTCCGGCAGTTTTCCAGGATCTCATTAACGATGTGCTCCGTGATTTTCTTGGAAGATTCGTAGTAGTCTATTTAGACGATATCTTGATATATTCTGACTCTATTGAACAACACGTTACCCAGGTGCGTCAGGTTCTAAAAAAAATTACGTGAAAATCACCTATATGCCAAGCTGGAGAAGTGTGAATTTCATGTCACGGAGGTATCCTTTTTAGGGTACATTATTTCCCCTCGGGGATTTTGTATGGAACCGAAGAAGCTCCAAGCCATCCTTAGTTGGGCGCAACCCACCAACTTAAAAGCAATTCAGCGCTTTTTAGGGTTTGCGAATTATTATAGAAGATTTATTCACTCTTTCTCCGACCTTGTTGCTCCCATTGTGGCACTGACTAAGAAGGGAGCGGATCCAACCAACTGGTCACGTGAAGCTGAGTTATCTTTTCAGGCCTTGAAACAAGCCTTTGTCTCAGCCCCGGTCCTCAGACATCCCAACCCAGAATTGCCTTTCATTGTTGAGGTTGATGCCTCGGAGGTTGGAGTAGGGGCTATCCTATCTCAGAAGGATCCGGATTCTCTAGAATTACATCCTTGTGCCTTTATGTCCAGGAAATTCTCATCTGCTGAATCCAACTACGATGTTGGTAACCGGGAATTACTGGCTATTAAGTGGGCTTTCGAGGAGTGGAGGCATTGGCTTGAGGGAGCAACACATACCATTTCAGTTTTGACTGATCACAAAAATCTTCAGTACATTGAATCAGCTAAACGGCTGAATGCCCGGCAAGCTCGTTGGGCTTTATTTTTTACTCGTTTCAAGTTTATTATCACCTTCAGGCCAGGTTCCAAGAATGCCAAGGCGGATGCCCTGTCACGCAGTTTTCTTCCAGTCCATGATAACAGTCCTGTTACTCCCATACTTCCGTCTTCAGTCATTCGGGCAGGCCTCACACAAGATTTATTTACCCAGTTAAAGCAGCTTCAACATCAAGCTCCTGGAAATACTCCTGCTGGTCGTCTTTATGTCCCTGAGTTTTTGAGAGCAACTGTTTTGACGGAGTTTCATGATAGCAAAGTTGCCGGGCATCCGGGGATCGCTAAGACTTTGGAATTAGTCTCCCGCTCAGTATGGTGGCCTGGTCTTTCCAAAGACATTAAGGTGTTTGTTTTTTCGTGTCAGGTCTGTGCACAGCATAAAGTTCCCCGTTCCTTGCCTATCGGTCAACTTATGCCCTTGAATGTTCCTCTCAGGCCATGGTCTCATATTTCCATGGATTTTGTGGTGGACCTCCCTCTGTCAGCCGGATGCCGAGTCATATGGGTGGTAGTTGACCGTTTTAGCAAGATGGCCCATTTCATTGCTCTTCCCCGATTGCCATCTGCCCAGGGATTGGCAGTTTTGTTCCTCCGCCATGTTTTCAGACTCCATGGGTTACCCACTGATATTGTTTCTGATCGGGGTCCACAATTCATTGCACTATTTTGGAAGTCTTTTTGTGCCTCTTTAAAGATGAAATTGTCTTTAACGTCTGGCTACCATCCCCAATCCAACGGGCAGACTGAGTGAGTTAATCAATCATTAAAACAATATTTGCGTTTGTACTCGGCCAAACTCCAAAATGACTGGTCCGAGTTTCTTCCGTTGGCGGAGTTTGCTTACAACAATGCCTGTCATTCCTCCACCAATGTGTCTCCATTTTTTACAGTTTTTGGTTTTCACCCCAGAGCTAATTCCTTTTTTCAACATTCCTCTGTCTCCTCACTGACCTTGACCGCTCATCTCAGACTCATTTTGAGAAAAGTGCACCTTGCTCTCAGAAAAGCGGCATTTCGGGAGAAAAATTTTTCTGACAGGCTCCGGCGGCCGTGCACTTTTAAAGTTGGAGATAGGGTGTGGTTGTCGACTCGCAACATTAGACTTCGACAAACCTCAGCCAGATTGGGCCCTAAATTTATTGGACCATTTCATATTATAAAAAAAATCAATCCAGTTGCTTTCCGGTTACGTTTACCAAGAACTCTCCGGATCGGAAATACTTTCCATTGCTCCCTGTTGAAACCATACGTTTCTTCCAGTAGATTTCCTCGGAAGATCTCTCAGGGGAAATCACCAATAGATGTACAGGGTCAGCAGGAGTTCTTGGTGGAGAAGGTTCTCGATTCCAAGTTGTCCCGGGGTCGGCTTTATTTTTTGGTACATTGGAGAGGTTATGGTCCAGAAGAAAGGTCTTGGGTCCTGGATGAGGATCTCCATGCCCCGAGGCTCAAAAAGGCATTTTTTCGAGAATTTCCTCAGAAACCTGGCCTTAGGGGTTCCTTGACCCCTCCTCAAGGGGGGGGTACTGTTAGGCGCCGAGGGTCCGCCCGTCGGTGCGGCCCGGCGCCTAGCAACTAGGGACGCCGCATGCGGACAGCCGCCGGCTCCCTAGCAACGCTAGACGCCGGGCGCACGGAGCCGCTCAGACCCTAGCAACGGGGACGCCACTGTCGGACCGCGTTCCCCGTTGCTGGGTCTAGATTAATCACCTCATTGGTATCCTGGCCGTGCAGCATGCAGCTGCACGGCATGATTGTTAATTACCCTGTCTGGCTCCTGATAGGAGAGCTCCCAGTTAAAAGCACTCTCTGGACTTCTCACAGACGCCGGTAATAGCTTCCTGTTTGCTGTGTCTGTTGCAGAGAGTTTTCCAGTCCTGTCTATCCGGTCGTTCCTGTCCTCAGTGGTCCAATACTCGGAAGTTGTCATCTTTTCCTGGAGTCCTGACCGAGCACCTTTAACATCCTGTGGTGTTCGTGAGTCGCGGCGTAGCCGTGTGTTGCGGCTTGACCGCTTACTATTTATTATTTGGTTATATTGTGTTTCGGAGCTTTTGCGGAGGATTCCGCTCCCACAAATCCACTCTGGTATCCAGCGGTGCTGGATAGGAGTAACGGATTTGTGGATTTTTGGTTGTCCTTTTCCCTGGCGGTTTGTCCGCACATACTTCTGGTTTAAGTTAGTTAGCTTGTAGCCCCTGGCCTGGTTGCTTAGTCAGAGGGCCCCTTGTTATCACCCTGTCTCGGATTTCCCTTTGTCTCCCATTAAGACCTGAGGGGGCATCGGAGTTGGGCAGACATAATCCGCCCTTCAAACGCGGCTGCCATGGGCTCAAGCAACCATAGTCTCGCAGGGGATTTCTGATAACACGGGCGAGACAACGGAGTTAGGGCGCCAGGGGTTACTAGGCTTTCCTGCTCCCGTAACCAGCATTCCATTCCAGTACTCTGACCTCCGTCATAAGATCACCTCTGGTCAGACGTACTGGTATCATAACACGAACAGCATGCGCCAGTACATACCGTTCAGACGAGTCGTCCCCTGGAGTTGTTGATGATTGATTAAGTTCTGATTGGGGAGTCCGCTAGTGGCCATCAATATGCCCTGGTCATGACTGATCACTTCACCAAGTTCACGGTAGTGGTCCCCACCAGGGATCAGACGGCGGAGTCCGCTACCAAAGCCATTGTCGAGCATTTTGTCCGGCAGTTTGGGTGGCCTGAGAGGATTCATTCCGACCAAGAGGCTTGTTTCCAGGGGAGGTTGATGGAACAGCTTTGTCGACTTTACGGGATGCAGAAGTCCCGTACTACACCGTATCATCCTCAGGGAAATGGCGCCTGCGAACGTTTCAATCGGACTTTGCTCCAGATGTTGCGGGTCTTGGAGGACACCAAGAGACGGTGGTGGCCCGAGCATGTGGCCGAGCTGGTATGGGCCTATAACAACTGGGTTCACAGCACCACTGGATACTCCCCCTTCTTTTTGATGTTTGGCCGTCCAGGGCGAGAAGCGCAGGACTTGCACTTGACCGAGCTTCGGGAGGAAGGGGGATTGCTGCCAGCAGATTGGGTCGCGGAACATCAGCAGCGGTTAAAAGTGGCTCACGAAGTGACTCAGAAGAGGATAGCCGATCACACTCATGTGAGGAGCAGAGCCTTTTGACGTGGGACAGCGGGTGCTGGTCCGCATGACGCGGCCAGGCGGTAAGCTAGCGGAGAAGTGGGAGGTGCGACCTTATATTGTCCGAAGGCGCCTCACTGAGGGGGGTCCGGTTTATCAGGTGGAAGCAACAGATGGGTCTGGTCGGTTGAGAACCCTTCACCGGGATATGCTGTGTCCTTGTTGGTTCCCAGAAGACGTGGGGATTGAAGGTGCCCTCGGTATGAACACGGCTCCATTGCCTGGGGATGACACCGTATTGGCATCTTTGCCCAGAGTGACTGGCCTGGGCGAAGATTGGTGGATCCCAGTGGTTCCGTCCCATGACAATAGCCTCCTGGATGCTGGGGCCCCCAGGCCTGTGTTATCTCCTTTGCCTCGGCGATCTCAGCGTTCCAACCGCGGTGTGCCTGGTCCTCGGTATGCTGACCCGGAGTATATCTGGTCTCAGTCTTCCTTTGTCGGGACTACAAAGGACAAACGGGGGGAAATGTGAGGCGGCGGGCGGCAGCGCGATGAGCGCGCCGGAGTACGGAGGAACGAGGATCCGAGAGGATCCAAGTTCCTCCAATCAGCGCCTCCAGATTTGAAATGGGCGCCAGACGCGAGACAATCGCTGCTCGCGGCTTGGCGCCCAATGAGGAGTCGCCGCGGCGGACCAATAGGAGTCCGCCGCGGCGGACCAATAGGAGTCCGCCGCGGCGGACCAATAGGAGTCCACCGCGGCGGACCAATGGGAGTCCGCCGCTTCATGGCCCCGCCTCCTCCCAGCGTCTTATATCAGGCGCTGGGCGGCGGCGGGAGTCAGTTGCGCGCCGGAGCAGAGAAGAGCTCCAGAAGACAGAAGACGAAAGGAAGCGGCGGCGGAAGAAGAAGTGGCGGCGCCGGAGAAGACAGAAGACGGGACAGAAGAAGAAGACGACGCCGGAAGACGGGCCGGAGCCAGAAGAGGAGGCGGAGTCGACGGCCCAGCAGCGGAACAACGGCGGAGAGTGCTGTGGAGAGAGGGAAGCCAAAGAGCTGACGAAGCTCCCCTCCACAGCCTCTCCCACCGGTCCGGGTAAGAGGCCTTGGGCCTATACCACCTTTCTCTAGGCCCTCCTCCCTAGACCACCAGGTGTTCGGGCGCTAGGCCCGTGGGCATAGTCAGGCCCTTCCGGCCTGTGGGCATTCAGTCGGGCCCTCCCGGCCCGTGGGCACCAGCGAGTCGGCGTGTCTGGGTCCGAGGCCACGCGCAGTCGGGGTTCCACTCGGCCCGTGGCCTGTAGGCCCAGACCCGACCACTCATCCACCCGGGGGTTCGGGCGTTAGGCCCGAACCACCCTCGGCCGCACAGTAGGCGGGCACTAGGCCCGGGGGCACGTCAGGCAATAGGCCTGTGTGACATTAGGGGGCATTAGGCCCAAGAGTAATTTGTCCAGTAGGTAACATAAGGTGGCCCTGGGCACCAGGCCCGGGTCACCCCACGAGGGACGAGTAGGCCTGTGGGTACAGTCGGACCACGGGTCCGCGCATAGATAGGGGGCACTAGGCCTAGCGAGTAATTGCCCCAGGGTATTTAGGTAGGTAGGCTGTACAGCGCTCACCCCAGGGTACAGGTAGGGAACTAAAGGAACCGCACTATGCTATTGTTGTACTCCGATGTATGTATTACCGTGCAGGGCAAATTGTTGTTATAGCGTTTGTGCCTAGTTATGTTGCACCACTTACACTTCAGCCAGTTTGAGGGCTTTGTATGCAGTTAGTGTAGCGGACGCACACTAGTTTAGAGTTAGGCCCTGCACGGCTGTTTCTTTCTTTGCCTCCTTACAGGGACCTGTAAGTGGAGAAGATCGGAATTTCCACCTGGTGCGAAAGTGCCTATAGGCGAAATTCGGGCTCTGAGGCGGACGCCTGGGATGACCCTCACCTAGCCCGAAAGAGCTATTTCCTTCGACCACAGAGGGCGTTTCGGTCCACGGTCAGGGGGACGGTATTCAACAATCTTCTCCCTCTTAGGTTTTGCGTCCGGGTCGTCCAGAAGAGTTTCCAGGACCGTCGAGGGTTCCGGCACCTGAGAGTGAGATCGTGCGGCGTCTGGTAAGTGGTACGTCTACATCTGCACGGCAGCAGGCACTATACGCCCCGGCGTTGCCCTCTCACACTCGTACTGACAGCGTGACTCCCAGGCGGGTCAGGATCTCAGTCTTTAGTTTATCATAGTCCCGAGCCTCAGCAAGGCTTAAATCAAAGTACGCTTTTTGGGGCTCACCTGACAAAAAGAGGTGCCAGCAGACTGGCCCACTGCGCTTTCGGACAGTTCTCACGCTCGGCAGTCCTTTCAAACGTGGTCAGGTAGGCCTCCACATCATCAGCCTCTGTCATTTTCTGCAGGAAGTGACTGGCCCGTATAGAACTAGAGCTGGTCGGAGCACTGACGGCCACATCTCCAATCCGGGCTGCAAGGCTCTGCACCACTTCTGTTAAGGCCTCTCTATCCTGACGCTGTTGCCTGTAAAGTTCGTCAACAGCTGCCTGCTGCTGTCTCCTATTTTCCTCCATTGCCACCTGCTGCTGTCTGTTGGCCTCCTGCTGAGCCGCTGTAGCTTGCAGCAAGGCTTTAAGCAGATCCTCCATGTCGACAGATTTTTCAGGCAGCTTTGTAGCTGCTTTCACCCAGGACATATATCAAACCCTCAGGGGTGAGTCTCAGTAACTTCACACTGGGCTGTATCTGCATAAACCACCGTTTTCTGCAGGCCTCACAAAGCTGCTGCTTTCACTTATGCGCAGAACGGCATGCTCGCATTCTCCACCAAGTTGTAACACTGTAGGGGTGCAAGGCGCCTCTTCCTGGGGAATATGGCAGCATGCAGCAGGTGAGGAACAACACAAGTCCAGTTTCTGGTACAACTGACCCCGGACAGTTTTATTGAAACAGAAAAATAAAACTAAACACCAAAAGAAAATACCTTGCCTGTCCGGCACTAACTAAACACAAGATATTCCTAACTGTCACTAAACAAAACCACAGAGTTCTCCAGTGAATACTGTGTAGCTTACTTGTGTCAAAAAGCGTGTTCCTCTCACACAGACCCTGCAGCCTTCCCAGGCAGTCTGCCCATACTAATCAGGCTAGCAGCCCTATAACACTCTTACACAGCTGAAACCCTGATTAGCCCTCTGTGAGGCCAAAGACCCGAACTGGGCCCAATGTCTAGAACTCGCCTTATCTCTCTCTCAGAGCCTTTACCCAGTTTTTACAGCAAACTGAAAAGGTTCTGACAAAACAAAAGCATTTTTCCTAGAAGTTTTAATTTTCTAAAACATGTAAGACAAGAACCTGGGACAAACACACCTGCCCTCAAACACTATCCCAGTGTTCTTGTCACACAACCTATTGTGGTTCCGGTAGCTTCGGAAGAAGTGGTGATTCCTAAATCTCTGGATGTTGTAAGAGCGTTAAAAGTTTACGTTTCTAGGACAGCTGTTGCTAGGAAAACTGAAGCGTTGTTTGTTTTGTATGCGGCCAACAAGGTTGGTCATCCCGCGTCAAAATAGACTATTGCACGCTGGATTTGTAGTTCGATCCAACAGGCTCATTCTTCGGTGGGGTTACCGGTGCCGAAGGCGGTTAAAGCCCATTCTACCAGAAAGGTGGGTTCATCTTGGGCGGCTGCCCGAGGTGTTTCGGCACTACAGCTTTGCCGAGCGGGTTTGAACACTTTTGCTAAATTCTATAAGTTCGATACCCTGGCCGATGAGGACCTGGCGTTTGCTCAGTCGGTGCTGCAGAGTCGTCCGCACTCCCCCGCCCGTTCTGGAGCTTTGGTATAATCCCCATGGTCCTTTTGGAGTCCCCAACATCCTCTAGGACGTAAGAGAAAATAGGATTTTGGTACTCAACGTTAAATCCTTTTCTCCTAGTCCGTAGAGGATGCTGGGCGCCCATCCCAGTGCGGACTATTACTTGCAGTGTGTTTTCTTACTGGTTAAGTTAGTTTGTACACGAGTTGTGTATTTGTTTGTTGCAGCGGGTTGCTGGAGTTTTATGCATACTGTTATCTGGTTTGGTGTTATTCCGGTTGTTTTTGGTGTGGGCTGGTAATTTGGTAGTCCTTAGTTAAGACAAAAATCTTTCCTTGTAGTGTCCTTCTCTCCTGGGCACAGTTCCTATAACTGAGGTCAGGAGGAGGGGCATAGAGGGAGGAGCCAGTTCACACACAGTCTTAAGTCTTTTTAGTGTGCCCAAGCTCCTGCGGATCCCGTCTATACCCCATGGTCCTTTTGGAGTCTCCAGCATCCTCTACGGACTAGGAGAAAAGGATTTAACGGTGAGTACCAAAATCCTATTTATTATTTGTTAAAAAATAGTTTATATGTTTAATTCATAAAAAACATGCTAAATAGCCAGGGTCTTTTGTTTGCATAAGGCTGGAGTAATTGTATTCTTTATGCAGTTCTGTTGCTAGGTATATTTATGGTACTAGACCTGGTGGCCACAATTGTGTCAATGGAATGTTAGTCTCCCGTTCCAACAATCAGCCCGTTTATGGCATATTCACAAAACTGGTAGGCAATTGCAGTTTCTGAGTAACTCCAGACCTACTCCTTCCTTGCGATCACTGCAGTCAGTTTGGTTCCTGGTTTGACATCACAAACACTCCCTGCGTTCGGCCAGCCACTCCCCCGTTTTCCCAGGCATGCCTGCGTTTGTACCTGACACGCCTGCGTTTTTTAGCACACTCCCGAAAAATGGTCAGTTACCACCCAGAAACGCCCCTTTCCTGGTAGTCACTCCCCGATCACTCGTGCGACAGAAAAGTGCCGCTAGACCTCGTGTAAAACTGCATAGTTTTGTGTGAAAGTACTTCACACATGCGCACTGCGCCCATATGCATGCGCAAAAATGCAGATTTTTTTCATGAACGCCATGCTGCGACTGAAAGCAGCTAGCGAACAACTCGGAATGACCACCTATGTAAAGATGTCCACAACTGCTGGTGGCAATGTCACTGGTGTCCTCTAACGCGTTTCACTCATTTTTGAGCTTTTTCAAAGAGTCCGGACTCGCCTACTAAACATAATTAGATGGTGAGCTTGCTTTCACATATAGGCAATTGCCTACCAGTTTTGTAAATATGCCATAAACGGGCTGATTATTGGTACGGGAGACTATCATTTCATTGATACAATTGTGGCCGCCATGTGTATAATGTGTATATGGTGTGTATAATGTGTATATGATGTGTATAAGGTGTATATGTAACATAAATGTATTCTGTGCATCACCATGATATCTCATTATGGTATGCAATTATTCCAAAATACGGAAAAATTCGATATCCAAAATACCTCTGGTCCCAAGCATTTTGGATAAGGGATACTCAACCTGTATATATATATATACACATGTGACTTCACTCATTTCAAAACCTGAGAAAAAATATCAATAAGTGCAGAGTGACCTATTTTTATTTGAACGTTTCTATCATGTTCCCTCTTTCCCTTCTCTGCTCCATACTATACATATTGAGATTTCTTAGTCTTTCTGGGTATGTTGTGTGATGTAGGCCATGCACCATTTTAGTTGCCCTCCTTTGTACAGTCTCTAATGTATTAATATCCTTTTGAAGATATGGCCTCCAGAACTGAATACAGTATTCTAGATGAGGCCGTACCAATGACCTATACAGTGGCATTATTACTTCTTTCTTTCTGCTGCTGATTCCTCTCCCAATGCAGCCAAGCATCTGACTAGTCTTCCTCATTGCCTTGTTACATTGCTTACCTGCCTTTGTGTCACCTGAGATCCCTTTCCTCCTCAGTGGTTTCCAGTATAGCGCCATTAATACTGTATTTATCCTTTATGTCACCTGAAATAGTGACTCCTAGATCCTTTTCCTCCTCAGTAGTGTCCAGTATAGCGCCATTAATACTATATTTATTCTTTATGTCACCTGAAATAGTGACTCCTAGATCCCTTTCCTCATACGTAGTTTCCAGTATAGTGCCATTAATACTATATTTATCCTTTATGTCACCTGAAATAGTGACTCCTAGATCCCTTTCCTCCTCAGTAATTTCCAGTATAGTGCCATTAATACTATATTTATCGTTTATGTCACCTGAAATAGT
Source organism: Pseudophryne corroboree (assembly GCF_028390025.1). NCBI lineage: Eukaryota > Metazoa > Chordata > Amphibia > Anura > Myobatrachidae > Pseudophryne > Pseudophryne corroboree. Next base: position 17,311,631 of record NC_086445.1, on the reverse strand, counting down.
GACTCCTAGATCCCTTTCCTTCTCAGTAGTTTCCAGTATACTGCCATTAATACTATATGTATCCTTTATGTCACCTGAGATAGTGATTCCTAGATCCCTTTCCTCCTCAGTAGTTTCCAGTATAGTGCCATTAATACTATATTTATCGTTTATGTCACCTGAAATAGTGACTCCTAGATCCCTTTCCTTCTCAGTAGTTTCCAGTATAGTGCCATTATACTATATTTATCCTTTATGTCACCTGAGATAGTGATTCCTAGATCCCTTTCCTCCTCAGTAGTTTCCAGTATAGTGCCATTAATACTATATTTATCATTTATGTCACCTGAAATAGTGACTCCTAGATCCCTTTCCTCCTCAGTAGTTTCCAGTATAGTGCCATTAATACTATATTTATCCTTTATGTCACCTGAAATAGTGACTCCTAGATCCCTTTCCTCCTCAGTAATTTCCAGTATAGTGCCATTAATACTATATTTATCCTTTATGTCACCTGAAATAGTGACTCCTAGATCCCTTTCCTCCTCAGTAGTGTCCAGTATAGCGCCATTAATACTATATTTATTCTTTATGTCACCTGAAATAGTGACTCCTAGATCCCTTTCCTCATACGTAGTTTCCAGTATAGTGCCATTAATACTATATTTATCCTTTATGTCACCTGAAATAGTGACTCCTAGATCCCTTTCCTCCTCAGTAATTTCCAGTATAGTGCCATTAATACTATATTTATCGTTTATGTCACCTGAAATAGTGACTCCTAGATCCCTTTCCTTCTCAGTAGTTTCCAGTATAGTGCCATTATACTATATTTATCCTTTATGTCACCTGAGATAGTGATTCCTAGATCCCTTTCCTCCTCAGTAGTTTCCAGTATAGTGCCATTAATACTATATTTATCATTTATGTCACCTGAAATAGTGACTCCTAGATCCCTTTCCTCCTCAGTAGTTTCCAGTATAGTGCCATTAATACTATATTTATCCTTTATGTCACCTGAAATAGTGACTCCTAGATCCCTTTCCTCCTCAGTAATTTCCAGTATAGTGCCATTAATACTATATTTATCCTTTATGTCACCTGAAATAGTGACTCCTAGATCCCTTTCCTCCTCAGTAGTTCCTAGTATAGTGCCATTAATACTATATTTATCCTTTTTGTCACCTGAAATAGTGACTCCTAGATCCCTTTCCTCATCCGTAGTTTCCAGTATAGTGCCATTAATACTATATTTATCCTTTATGTCACCTGAAATAGTGACTCCTAGATCCCTTTCCTCCTCGGAAGTGTCCAGTATAGTGCCATTAATACTATATTTATCCTTTATGTCACCTGAAATAGTGACACCTAGATCCCTTTCCTCCTCAGTAGTTTCCAGTATAATGCCATTAATACTATATTTATCCTTTATGTCACCTGAAATAGTGACTCCTAGATCCCTTTCCTCCTCAGTAGTTTCCATTATAGTGCCATTAATACTATATTTATCCTTTATGTCACCTGAGATAGTGACTCCTAGATCCCTTTCCTCCTCAGTAGTTTCCAATATAGTGCCATTAATACTATATTTATCCTTTATGTCACCTGAAATAGTGACTCCTAGATCCCTTTCCTCCTCAGTAGTTCCCAGTATAGTGCCATTATTACTATATTTATCCTTTATGTCACCTGAAATAGTGACTCCTATATCCCTTTCCTCCTCAGTAGTTTCCAGTATAGTGCCATTAATACTATATTTATCCTTTATGTCACCTGAGATAGTGACTCCTAGATCCCTTTCCTCCTCAGTAGTTTCCAGTATAGCGCCATTATACTATATTTATCCTTTATATCACCTGAAATAGTGACTCCTAGATCCCTTTCCTCCTCAGTAGTTTCCAGTATAGTGCCATTAATACTATATTTATCCTTTATGTCACCTGAAATAGTGACTCCTAGATCCCTTTCCTCCTCAGTAGTTTCCAGTATAGTGCCATTAATACTATATTTATCCTTTATGTCACCTGAAATAGTGACTCCTAGATCCCTTTCCTCCTCAGTAGTTTCCAGTATAGAGCCATTAATACTATATTTGTCTAACGTCCTAAGTGGATGCTGGGGGCTCCGTAAGGACCATGGGGAATAGACGGGCTCCGCAGGAGACTGGGCACTCTAAAGAAAGATTAGGTACTATCTGGTGTGCACTGGCTCCTCCTTCTATGCCCCTCCTCCAGACCTCAGTTAGAATCTGTGCCCAGCCAAAGCTGGGTGCTCCTAGGAGGCTCTCCTGAGCCTGCTAGAAAAATAAAGTATTTGTTAGGTTTTTTATTTTCAGTGAGCTGCTGGCAACAGAATCACTGCTACGTGGGACTGAGGGGAGAGAAGCAAACCTACCTAACTGCAGCTAGGTTGCGCTTCTTAGGCTTCTGGACACCATTAGCTCCAGAGGGATCGAACATAAGTACCATACCTCGATCGTCCGTTCCCGGAGCCGCGCCGCCGCCCCCCTCGCAGAGCCAGAAGTACAGAAGAACAGGCAGAAGCAAGAAGACATCGAAATCGGCGGCATGAAGACTCCTGTCTTCACATAAGGTAGCGCACAGCACCGCAGCTGTGCCCCATTGCTCCCACTGCACACCACACACTCCGGTCACTGTCGGGTGCAGGGCGCTGGGGGGGGGGGCACCCTGGGCAGCAATTTTAGTACCTTTGGCAAATATGAACATATATACAGTCCCAGACTGTATATATGTAAAAACTAGTGATGAGAAGGTTCGGTTTCGCGGAAACCGAACCCACCCCAACTTCACCTTGTTTACATGGGTCCGAGGCAGGTTCGAACCTTCCCGCCTTGCTCGGCTAACCCGAGCGCGCCCGAACGTCATCATCCCGCTGTCGGATTCTCGCGAGATTCGGATTCTATATAAGTAGCCGCGCGTCGCCGCCATTTTCACACGTGCATTGGAGATGATAGGGAGAGGACGTGGCTGGCGTCCTCTCCGTTTATTTATTGTAGAAGAGACAGTTGATTGCAGTTGTTTATTACTAATTGTGGGGAGGATTGGGGAGCAGCTGTTAGGAGTACAGTGCAGAGTTTTGCTGATAAGTGACCACCAGTTTTTATCTGTTCTCTGCCTAAAAAAAACGCTCCATACCATATCTGTGCTCAGTGTGCTGCATGATATATCTGTGCTGAGTGCTCACACTGCTTAATTGTGGGAACTGAGGAGCAGCTATAGCAGGAGTACAGTGCAGACTAGAGTTTTGCTGACAGTGACCACCAGTATACGTTTGTCTGCCTGAAAAACACTCCATATCTGTGCTCACAGTGTGCTGCTTTATTGTGGGGACTGGGGACCACCAGTATAATTAATAATATTATATAGGAGGAGTACAGTGCAGAGTGCACTGCTGTACCTACCTACCTCTGTGTCGTCATCCATTAAGTATACTATCCATCTACATACCTATACCTGTGGTGCATTTTAGTTTAGCAGTTTGCTGACAGTGTCCACCTGGTCCATTATACTGTATATAGCAGTACGGTAGGCCACTGCTGTACCTACCTCTGTGTCGTCACTCGTCATCCATTAAGTATACTATCCATCCATCTACATTGTATACCTGTGGTGCCTTTTTTTTAGACTAGTTTAGCAGTTTGCTGACAGTGTCCACCAGGTCCATTATACTGTATATAGCAGTACGGTAGGCCACTGCTGTACCTACCTCTGTGTCGTCACTCGTCATCCATTAAGTATACTATCCATCCATCTACATTGTATACCTGTGGTGCCTTTTTTTTAGACTAGTTTAGCAGTTTGCTGACAGTGTCCACCAGGTCCAGTATACTGTATATAGCAGTACGGTAGGCCACTGCTGTACCTACCTCTGTGTCGCCACTCGTCGTCCATAAGTATACTATCCATCCATCTACATTGTATACCTGTGGTGGCTTTTTTTCTTTATACTAGTAGTACTAGTTTAGCAGTCTGCTGACAGTGTCCACCAGGTCCATTATACTGTATATAGGAGTACGGTAGGCCACTGCTGTACCTACCTCTGTGTCGTTACTCGTCGTCCATAAGTATACTATCCATCCATCTACAATGTATACCTGTGGTGGCTTTTTTTCTTTATACTAGTAGTACTAGTTTAGCAGTCTGCTGACAGTGTACACCAGGTCCATTATACTGTATATAGCAGTACGGTAGGCCACTGCTGTACCTACCTCTGTGTCGTCACTCGTCATCCATAAGTATACTATCCATCCATCTACATTGTATACCTGTGGTGGCTTTTTTTCTTTATACTAGTAGTACTAGTTAGTTTAGCAGTCTGCTGACAGTGTCCACCAGGTCCATTATACTGTATATAGCAGTACGGTAGGCCACTGCTGTACCTACCTCTGTGTCGTCACTCATCGTCCATAAGTATACTATCCATCCATCTACATTGTATACCTGTGGTGGCTTTTTTTCTTTATACTAGTAGTACTAGTTTAGCAGTCTGCTGACAGTGTCCACCAGGTCCATTTTACTGTATATAGGAGTACGGTAGGCCACTGCTGTACCTACCTCTGTGTCGTCAGTCACTCGTCCATAAGTATACTATCCATCCATCCACATTGTATACCTGTGGTGGCTTTTTTTCTTTATACTAGTAGTACTAGTTTAGCAGTCTGCTGAAGAGTGTCCACCAGGTCCATTATACTGTATATAGCAGTACGGTAGGCCACTGCTGTACCTACCTCTAGTATCGTCACTCGTCGTCCATAAGTATACTATCCATCCATCTACATTGTATACCTGTGGTGCCTTTTAGTTGTGCGCATTAAAATATGGAGAACAAAAATGTGGAGGTTAAAAAATTAGGGAAAGATCAAGATCCACTTCCACCTCGTGCTGAAGCTGCTGCCACTAGTCATGGCCGAGACGATGAAATGCCATCAACGTCGTCTGCCAAGGCCGATGCCCAATGTCATAGTACAGAGCATGTAAAATCCAAAACACAAAAGATCAGTAAAATGACCCAAAAATCAAAATTGAAAGCGTCTGAGGAGAAGCGTAAACTTGCCAATATGCCATTTACGACATGGAGTGGCAAGGAACGGCTGAGGCCCTGGCCTATGTTCATGGCTAGTGGTTCAGCTTCACATGAGGATGGAAGCACTCATACTCTCGCTAGAAAAAAGAAAGGACTTAAGCTGGCAAAAGCACAGCAAAGAACTGTGCGTTCTTCGAAATCACAAATCCCCAAGGAGTGTCCAATTGTGTCGGTTGCGATGCCTGACCTTCCCAACACTGGACGGGAACAGCTTGCGCCTTCCACCATTTGCACGCCCCCTGCAAGAGCTGGAAGGAGCACCTGCAGTCCAGTTCCTGATAGTCAAATTGAAGATGTCAGTGTTGAAGTACACCAGGATGAGGATATGGGTGTTGCTGGAGTTGGGGAGGAAATTGACCAGGAGGATTCTGATGGTGAGGTGGTTTGTTTAAGTCAGGCACCCGGGGAGACGCCTGTTGTCCGTGGGAGGAATATGGCCATTGACATGCCTGGTCAAAATAAAATAAAAATCAGCTCTTCGGTGTGGAATTATTTCAACACAAATGCGGACAACAGGTGTCAAGCCGTGTGTTGCCTTTGTCAAGCTGTAATAAGTAGGGGTAAGGACGTTAACCACCTCGGAACATCATCCCTTATACGTCACCTGCAGCGCATTCATCATAAGTCAGTGATAAGTTCAAAAACTTTGGGTGACAGCGGAAGCAGTCCACTGACCACTAAATCCCTTCCTCTTGTAACCAAGCTCCTGCAAACCACACCACCAACTCCCTCAGTGTCAATTTCCTCCTTACCCAGGAAAGCCAATAGTCCTGCAGGCCATGTCACTGGCAAGTCTGACGAGTCCTCTCCTGCCTGGGATTCCTCCGATACATCCTTGAGTGTAACGTCTACTGCTGCTGGCGCTGCTGTTGTTGCTGCTGGGAGTCGATCGTCATCCCAGAGGGGAAGTCGGAAGACCACTTGTACTACTTCCAGTAAGCAATTGACTGTACAACAGTCCTTTGCGAGGAAGATAAAATATCACAGCAGTCATCCTACTGCAAAGCGGATAACTGAGGCCTTGGCAGCCTGGGCGGTGAGAAACGTGGTTCTGGTATCCATCGTTAATTCAGAGCCAACTAGATACTTGATTGATGTACTGTGTCACTGGTACCAAATACCATCTAGGTTCCATTTCTCTAGGCAGGCGATACCGAAAATGTACACAGACCTCAGAAAAAGACTCACCAGTGTCCTAAAAAATGCAGTTGTACCCAATGTCCACTTAACCACGGACATGTGGACAAGTGGAGCAGGGCAGACTCAGGACTATATGACTGTGACAGCCCACTGGGTAGATGTATTGCCTCCCGCTGCTAGAACAGCAGCGGCGGCACCAGTAGCAGCATCTCGCAAACGCCAACTCATTCCTAGGCAGGCTACGCTTTGTATCACCGCTTTCCAGAATACGCACACAGCTGAAAACCTCTTACGGCAACTGAGGAAGATCATCGCAGAATGGCTTACCCCAATTGGACTCTCCTGGGGATTTGTGACATCGGACAACGCCAGCAATATTGTGCATGCATTACATCTGGGCAAATTCCTGCGTGTCCCATGTTTTGCACATACCTTGAATTTGGTGGTGCAGAATTATTTAAAAAATGACAGGGGCGTGCAAGAGATGCTGTCGGTGGCCCGAAGAATTGCGGGCCACTTTCGGCGTTCAGGCACCGCGTACAGAAGACTGGAGCACCACCAAAAATACCTGAACCTGCCCTGCCATCATCTGAAGCAGGAGGTGGTAACGAGGTGGAATTCAACCTTCTATATGCTTCAGAGGATGGAGGAGCAGCAAAAGGCCATTCAAGCCTATACATCTGGCCACGATATAGACAAAGGAGGTGGAATGCACCTGTCTCAAGCGCAGTGGAGAATGATTTCAACGTTGTGCAAGGTTCTGCAACCCTTTGAACTTGCCACACGGGAAGTCAGTTCAGAAACTGCCAGCCTGAGTCAGGTCATTCCCCTCATCAGGCTTTTGCAGAAGAAGCTGGAGAAATTGAAGGAGGAGCTAAAACAGAGCGATTCCGCTAGGCATGTGGGCCTTGTGGATGGAGCCCTTCAATCGCTTAACCAGGAGTCACGGGTGGTCAATCTGTTGAAATCAGAGCACTACATTTTGGCCACCGTGCTCGATCCTAGATTTAAAACCTACGTTGTATCTCTCTTTCCGGCAGACACAAGTCTGCAGGGGTTCAAAGACCTGCTGGTGAGAAAATTGTCAAGTCAAGCGGAACGTGACCCGTCAACAGCTCCTCCTTCACATTCTCCCGCAACTGGGGGTGCGAGAAAAAGGCTAAGAATTCCGAGCCCACCCGCTGGCGGTGATGCAGGGCAGTCTGGAGCGAGTGCTGACATCTGGTCCGGACTGAAGGACTTGTCGTCTACTGTCACTGCATATGATTCTCTCACCATTGAAAGAATGGTGGAGTATTATATTAGTGACCGCATCCAAGTAGGCACGTCAGACAGTCCGTACATATACTGGCAGGAAAAAGAGGCAATTTGGAGGCCCTTGCACAAACTGGCTTTATTCTACCTAAGTTTCCCTCCCTCCAGTGTGTACTCCGAAAGAGTGTTTTTAGTGCAGCCGCTCACCTTGTCAGCAATCGGCGTACGAGGTTACTTCCAGAAAATGTGGAGAAGATGATGTTCATTAAAATTAATTATAATCAATTCCTCCATGGAGACATTCACCAGCAGCAATTGCCTCCAGAAAGTACACGGGGACCTGAGATGGTGGATTCCAGTGGGGACGAATTAATAATCTGTGAGGACGGGGATGTACACAGTGAAAGGGGTGATGAATCGGAGGATGAGGAGGAGGTGGACATCTTGCCTCTGTAGAGCCAGTTTGTACAAGGAGAGATTGATTGCTTCTTTTTTGGTGGGGGCCCAAACCAACCAGTCATTTCAGTCACAGTCGTGTGGCAGACCCTGTCACTGAAATGATGGGTTCGTTAAAGTGTGCATGTCCTGTTTATACATAAGGGTGGGTGGGAGGGCCCAAGGACAATTCCATCTTGCACCTCTTTTTTCTTTATTTTTCTTTGCGTCATGTGCTGTTTGGGGAGTATTTTTTTGAAGGGCCATCCTGCGTGACACTGCAGTGACACTCCTAGATGGGTCAGATGTTTGTGTCGGCCACTTGGGTCGCTTAGCTTAGCCATCCAGCGACCTCGGTGCAAATTTTAGGACTAAAACTAATATTGTGAGATGTGAGGTGTTCAGAATAGACTGAAAATGAGTGGAAATTATGGTTATTGAGGTTAATAATACCTTGGGATCAAAATGACCCCCAAATTCAATGATTTAAGCTGTTTTTGAGGGTTTTTTGAAAAAAACACCCGAATCCAAAACACACCCAAATCCGACAAAAAAATTTCGATGAGGTTTTGCCAAAACGCGTCCAAATCCAAAACACGACCGCGGAACCGAACCCAAAACCAAAACACAAAACCCGAAAAATTTCCGGTGCACATCACTAAAAATTAGTGGAAATTATGGTTATTGAGGTTAATAATACTATGGGATCAAAATGACCCCCAAATTCTACGATTTAAGCTGTTTTTTAGGTTTTTTTGAAAAAAAACACACCCGAATCCAAAACACACCCGAATCCGACAAAAAAATTTCGGTGAGGTTTTGCCAAAACGCGTCCGAAGTCTCCACACGGGAGAGTGGGGACTTCATCAAGAAGTCTTCACGTTGATTGTAAGTCGGTAGGATCTACCACAGGTGGACAGGATAGCATCCCGCCTCAACAAAAAGCTACAGCGGTATTGTCAAGAGACCCTCAGGCGATAGCTGTGGATACACTAATGACACCGTGGGTGTTCCAGTCGGTGTATGTATTTCCCCCTCTTCTTCTCATACCCAAGGTACTGAGAATCATAAGGAAAAGAGGAGTGAGAACAATACTCATTGTTCTGGATTGGCCAAGAAGGGTATTCAGATCTGCAAGAGATGCTCACAGTGGACCCATGGCCTCTGCCTCTAAGATAGGCCTGGTTGCAACAGGGGCTCTGTCTGTTCCAAGGCTTACTGCGGCTGAGTTTGACAGCATGGCGGTTGAACGCCGGATCCTAGCAGAAAAAGGCATTCCGGATGAGGTGTTTCATACGCTCATAAAAAAGGCTCCCCTAAGGAAGAGATGGAGCAAGTATGTGTGTGAGAGGGTGTCTCCGTCGACAACGCCGACACCTGTTTGGATAGGTGTAATTTAGTGCTAAGGTGAATTTATTGCCCAAAAGTTGGAGAACGGACAGGAAATCTATCCATGTCCGTCCCTATGTCGCAGAGACCTTTAGTATCTCGCAATGTTCACTATCCAAAATAATGGACACTGATATCGACACGGCGTTTGACTCCAGTGTCGACTAAGATAATGTAAAATATTCAATGTGACGGCTGAACATTGTCATCGTATATGGCAAAAATATGTTGCTCGGTGGGAGGCCAGGAATGCTCCTATAGAGGAATTCCAGCTAGGCCTTTTTCCTTCACTTCCGATAGTCGGGAGTGCCTTTGGGCCTAAAGTTTCAAAATAGACCTGGTTTCTCTTCCTGACGTTCAGACTTTTGTAAAGGGAGTGCTGTATATTCAGCCCTCGTTTGTGCCTCCAGTGGCACCCTGGGATTTTAACGTGGTATTGCGTTTCCTGAAGTCACACTGGCTTGAGCCACTTAAAACCGTGGAGTTAAAATTCCTCACGTGGAAGGTGGTCATGCTGCTAGCCTTAGCTTCAGCTAGGCGTGTGTCGGAATTGGCGGCTTTGTCACATAAAAGCCCCTATCTGGGTTTTCATATGGACAGGGCAAAATTGCGGACTCGTCAGCAATTTCTGCCGAAGGTAGTGTCATCCTTTCATATGAACCAACCTATTGTGGTGCCTGTAGCTACCAGTGACTTGGAGGATTCCGAGTTACTAGATGTAGTACGGGCTTTGAAGATTTATATGGCCAGAACGGCTAAGGTCAGGAAAACTGAGTCGCTGTTTATCCTGTATGCATCCAACAAGCTGGGTGCTCCTGCTTCAAAGCAAACTATTGCTCGCTGGATCTGTAACACAATTCAGCAGGCTCGTTCTGCGGCTGGGGTGCCGCATCCAAAATCAGTTAAGGCCCATTCCACAAGGAAGGTGGGCTCTTCTTGGGTGGCTGCCCGAGGGGCAGGGGCGTATCTATCTATTGGCCAGGATGGCACTCGCCAGGGGCGCCAGCAGAAGAGGGGCGCCACCAGCGGTGCCACCTACGGCCAGTAGGTAGCAGCTGGATTCATTCCTCTCCCCGCGCTGGGTAGTTCCTCACATGCTGCCAGCAATGAACACACCATGCAGCAGCGGGCGCCGGGGGCCGGCACTGCATCGCACTACAAACAATAAACTACACCTCCCAGAAGACCTTGCAACCAGGAGCTCCCGGCAGGTGGTAGTTTATGTAGTTTCTTGTTAGTAGAGAGTGGTGCAGTGCCGGACCCCGCCCATGCTCCCAGAGCCGATGCACAGCCTGTCCGGCTACACCGTTCTCACCCACAGTCCCAGAGCGGACCGCCCGTTGCCCGCTCCGGCCTGTAGCTGGCTGGGTGTTGGCTGCCCAGGAGAGTCCTGAGGAGAAGATCGGCCACGGGACTCCCCAACCATCGGCGATCCCACTGCAGCACAGCTGGGCATCCTACATGGATGGAGGGGACTCCGCACAGCACAGGGGGTAGTGGATTCTGGCAGAAACATTCTGCACATGGGGAGGATGCTGAGGGGGGGGGGGGGGGGGGGTCTGCATAAACTGCACAGGCTAGAATTAATTTACTGAATATAAGGATCTGTGTCTAATCTGAACAGTATGACCATAACTCCTGAGCTGCTAGAAGATCAGCTATTGTTATGCACTAGAAGCTACAAATTCCTTCTTTCCCGTAACCCGGGCCATCTAGTAATTATTAGAGATGAGCGCCTGAAATTTTTCGGGTTTTGTGTTTTGGTTTTGGGTTCGGTTCCGCGGCCGTGTTTTGGGTTCGAACGCGTTTTGGCAAAACCTCACCGAATTATTTTTGTCGGATTCGGGTGTGTTTTGGATTCGGGTGTTTTTTTCAAAAAACCCTAAAAAACAGCTTAAATCATAGAATTTGGGGGTAATTTTGATCCCAAAGTATTATTAACCTCAAAAAACATAATTTACACTCATTTTCAGCCTATTCTGAACACATCACACCTCACAATATTATTTTTAGTCCTAAAATTTGCACCGAGGTCGCTGTGTGAGTAAGATAAGCGACCCTAGTGGCCGACACAAACACCGGGCCCATCTAGGAGTGGCACTGCAGTGTCACGCAGGATGTCCCTTCCAAAAAACCCTCCCCAAACAGCACATGACGCAAAGAAAAAAAGAGGCGCAATGAGGTAGCTGTGTGAGTAAGATTAGCGACCCTAGTGGCCGACACAAACACCGGGCCCATCTAGGAGTGGCACTGCAGTGTCACGCAGGATGGCCCTTCCAAAAAACCCTCCCCAAACAGCACATGACGCAAAGAAAAAAAGAGGCGCAATGAGGTAGCTGTGTGAGTAAGATTAGCGACCCTAGTGGCCGACACAAACACCGGGCCCATCTAGGAGTGGCACTGCAGTGTCACGCAGGATGGCCCTTCCAAAAAACCCTCCCCAAACAGCACATGACGCAAAGAAAAAAAGAGGCGCAATGAGGTAGCTGACTGTGTGAGTAAGATTAGCGACCCTAGTGGCCGACACAAACACCGGGCACATCTAGGAGTGGCACTGCAGTGTCACGCAGGATGTCCCTTCCAAAAAACCCTCCCCAAACAGCACATGACGCAAAGAAAAAAAGAGGCGCAATGAGGTAGCTGTGTGAGTAAGATTAGCGACCCTAGTGGCCGACACAAACACCTGGCCCATCTAGGAGTGGCACTGCAGTGTCACGCAGGATGTCCCTTCCAAAAAACCCTCCCCAATCAGCACATGATGCAAAGAAAAAGAAAAGAAAAAAGAGGTGCAAGATGGAATTATCCTTGGGCCCTCCCACCCACCCTTATGTTGTATAAACAAAACAGGACATGCACACTTTAACCAACCCATCATTTCAGTGACAGGGTCTGCCACACGACTGTGACTGATATGACGGGTTGGTTTGGACCCCCCCCAAAAAAGAAGCAATTAATCTCTCCTTGCACAAACTGGCTCTACAGAGGCAAGATGTCCACCTCATCTTCACCCTCCGATATATCACCGTGTACATCCCCCTCCTCACAGATTATCAATTCGTCCCCACTGGAATCCACCATCTCAGCTCCCTGTGTACTTTGTGGAGGCAATTGCTGCTGGTCAATGTCTCCGCGGAGGAATTGATTATAATTCATTTTAATGAACATCATCTTCTCCACATTTTCTGGATGTAACCTCGTACGCCGATTGCTGACAAGGTGAGCGGCGGCACTAAACACTCTTTCGGAGTACACACTTGTGGGAGGGCAACTTAGGTAGAATAAAGCCAGTTTGTGCAAGGGCCTCCAAATTGCCTCTTTTTCCTGCCAGTATAAGTACGGACTGTGTGACGTGCCTACTTGGATGCGGTCACTCATATAATCCTCCACCATTCTATCAATGTTGAGAGAATCATATGCAGTGACAGTAGACGACATGTCCGTAATCGTTGTCAGGTCCTTCAGTCCGGACCAGATGTCAGCATCAGCAGTCGCTCCAGACTGCCCTGCATCACCGCCAGCGGGTGGGCTCGGAATTCTGAGCCTTTTCCTCGCACCCCCAGTTGCGGGAGAATGTGAAGGAGGAGATGTTGACAGGTCGCGTTCCGCTTGACTTGACAATTTTGTCACCAGCAGGTCTTTCAACCCCAGCAGACCTGTGTCTGCCGGAAAGAGAGATCCAAGGTAGGCTTTAAATCTAGGATCGAGCACGGTGGCCAAAATGTAGTGCTCTGATTTCAACAGATTGACCACCCGTGAATCCTTGTTAAGCGAATTAAGGGCTGCATCCACAAGTCCCACATGCCTAGCGGAATCGCTCCGTGTTAGCTCCTTCTTCAATGCCTCCAGCTTCTTCTGCAAAAGCCTGATGAGGGGAATGACCTGACTCAGGCTGGCAGTGTCTGAACTGACTTCACGTGTGGCAAGTTCAAAGGGCATCAGAACCTTGCACAACGTTGAAATCATTCTCCACTGCACTTGAGACCGGTGCATTCCATCTCCTATATCGTGCTCAATTGTATAGGCTTGAATGGCCTTTTGCTGCTCCTCCAACCTCTGAAGCATATAGAGGGTTGAATTCCACCTCGTTACCACTTCTTGCTTCAGATGATGGCAGGGCAGGTTCAGTAGTTTTTGGTGGTGCTCCAGTCTTCTGTACGTGGTGCCTGTACGCAGAAAGTGTCCCGCAATTTTTCTGGCCACCGACAGCATCTCTTGCACGCCCCTGTCGTTTTTTAAAAAATTCTGCACCACCAAATTCAAGGTATGTGCAAAACATGGGACGTGCTGGAATTTGCCCATATTTAATGCACACACAATATTGCTGGCGTTGTCCGATGCCACAAATCCACAGGAGAGTCCAATTGGGGTAAGCCATTCCGCGATGATCTTCCTCAGTTGCCGTAAGAGGTTTTCAGCTGTGTGCGTATTCTGGAAAGCGGTGATACAAAGCGTAGCCTGCCTAGGAAAGAGTTGGCGTTTGCGAGATGCTGCTACTGGTGCCGCCGCTGCTGTTCTTGCGGCGGGAGTCCATACATCTACCCAGTGGGCTGTCACAGTCATATAGTCCTGACCCTGCCCTGCTCCACTTGTCCACATGTCCGTGGTTAAGTGGACATTGGGTACAACTGCATTTTTTAGGACACTGGTGAGTCTTTTTCTGACGTCCGTGTACATTCTCGGTATCGCCTGCCTAGAGAAGTGGAACCTAGATGGTATTTGGTAACGGGGGCACACTGCCTCAATAAATTGTCTAGTTCCCTGTGAACTAACGGCGGATACCGGACGCACGTCTAACACCAACATAGTTGTCAAGGACTCAGTTATCCGCTTTGCAGTAGGATGACTGCTGTGATATTTCATCTTCCTCGCAAAGGACTGTTGAACAGTCAATTGCTTACTGGAAGTAGTACAAGTGGGCTTACGACTTCCCCTCTGGGATGACCATCGACTCCCAGCGGCAACAACAGCAGCGCCAGCAGCAGTAGGCGTTACACGCAAGGATGCATCGGAGGAATCCCAGGCAGGAAAGGACTCGTCAGACTTGCCAGTGACATGGCCTGCAGGACTATTGGCATTCCTGGGGAAGGAGGAAATTGACACTGAGGGAGTTGGTGGGGTGGTTTGCGTGAGCTTGGTTACAAGAGGAAGGGATTTACTGGTCAGTGGACTGCTTCCGCTGTCACCCAAAGTTTTTGAACTTGTCACTGACTTATTATGAATGCGCTGCAGGTGACGTATAAGGGAGGATGTTCCGAGGTGGTTAACGTCCTTACCCCTACTTATTACAGCTTGACAAAGGGAACACACGGCTTGACACCTGTTGTCCGCATTTCTGGTGAAATACCTCCACACCGAAGAGCTGATTTTTTTGGTATTTTCACCTGGCATGTCAACGGCCATATTCCTCCCACGGACAACAGGTGTCTCCCCGGGTGCCTGACTTAAACAAACCACCTCACCATCAGAATCCTCCTGGTCAATTTCCTCCCCAGCGCCAGCAACACCCATATCCTCCTCATCCTGGTGTACTTCAACACTGACATCTTCAATCTGACTATCAGGAACTGGACTGCGGGTGCTCCTTCCAGCACTTGCAGGGGGCATGCAAATAGTGGAAGGCGCATGCTCTTCACGTCCAGTGTTGGGAAGGTCAGGCATCGCAAACGACACAATTGGACTCTCCTTGTGGATTTGGGATTTCAAAGAACGCACAGTTCTTTGCGGTGCTTTTGCCAGCTTGAGTCTTTTCAGTTTTCTAGCGAGAGGCTGAGTGCTTCCATCCTCATGTGAAGCTGAACCACTAGCCATGAACATAGGCCAGGGCCTCAGCCGTTCCTTGCCACTCCGTGTGGTAAATGGCATATTGGCAAGTTTACGCTTCTCCTCCGACAATTTTATTTTAGGTTTTGGAGTCCTTTTTTTTCTGATATTTGGTGTTTTGGATTTGACATGCTCTGTACTATGACATTGGGCATCGGCCTTGGCAGACGACGTTGCTGGCATTTCATCGTCTCGGCCATGACTAGTGGCAGCAGCTTCAGCACGAGGTGGAAGTGGATCTTGATCTTTCCCTAATTTTGGAACCTCAACTTTTTTGTTCTCCATATTTTATAGGCAGAACTAAAAGGCACCTCAGGTAAACAATGGAGATGGATGGATTGGATAGTTTACTAGTATACAATTATGGACGGACTGCCACGGTTAGGTGGTATAAAAAAACCACGGTTAGGTGGTATATATTATAATAATAATACAATTATGGATGGACGGACTGCCTGCCGACTGCCGACACAGAGGTAGCCACAGCCGTGAACTACCGCACTGTACACTGGTTGATAAAGAGATAGTAGTATACTCGTAACAACTAGTATGACACTATGACGACGGTATAAAGAATGGAAAAAAAACCACGGTTAGGTGGTATATATTATAATAATAATACAATTATGGATGGACGGACTGCCTGCCGACTGCCGACACAGAGGTAGCCACAGCCGTGAACTACCGCACTGTACACTGGTTGATAAAGAGATAGTAGTATACTCGTAACAACTAGTATGACACTATGACGACGGTATAAAGAATGGAAAAAAAACCACGGTTAGGTGGTATATATTATAATAATAATACAATTATGGATGGACGGACTGCCTGCCGACTGCCGACACAGAGGTAGCCACAGCCGTGAACTACCGCACTGTACACTGGTTGATAAAGAGATAGTAGTATACTCGTAACAACTAGTATGACACTATGACGACGGTATAAAGAATGGAAAAAAAACCACGGTTAGGTGGTATATATTATAATAATAATACAATTATGGATGGACGGACTGCCTGCCGACTGCCGACACAGAGGTAGCCACAGCCGTGAACTACCGCACTGTACACTGGTTGATAAAGAGATAGTAGTATACTCGTAACAACTAGTATGACACTATGACGACGGTATAAAGAATGGAAAAAAAACCACGGTTAGGTGGTATATATTATAATAATAATACAATTATGGATGGACGGACTGCCTGCCGACTGCCGACACAGAGGTAGCCACAGCCGTGAACTACCGCACTGTACACTGGTTGATAAAGAGATAGTAGTATACTCGTAACAACTAGTATGACACTATGACGACGGTATAAAGAATGGAAAAAAAACCACGGTTAGGTGGTATATATTATAATAATAATACAATTATGGATGGACGGACTGCCTGCCGACTGCCGACACAGAGGTAGCCACAGCCGTGAACTACCGCACTGTACACTGGTTGATAAAGAGATAGTAGTATACTCGTAACAACTAGTATGACACTATGACGACGGTATAAAGAATGGAAAAAAAACCACGGTTAGGTGGTATATATTATAATAATAATACAATTATGGATGGACGGACTGCCTGCCGACTGCCGACACAGAGGTAGCCACAGCCGTGAACTACCGCACTGTACACTGGTTGATAAAGAGATAGTAGTATACTCGTAACAACTAGTATGACACTATGACGACGGTATAAAGAATGGAAAAAAAACCACGGTTAGGTGGTATATATTATAATAATAATACAATTATGGATGGACGGACTGCCTGCCGACTGCCGACACAGAGGTAGCCACAGCCGTGAACTACCGCACTGTACACTGGTTGATAAAGAGATAGTAGTATACTCGTAACAACTAGTATGACACTATGACGACGGTATAAAGAATGGAAAAAAAAACACGGTTAGGTGGTATATATTATAATAATAATACAATTATGGATGGACGGACTGCCTGCCGACTGCCGACACAGAGGTAGCCACAGCCGTGAACTACCGCACTGTACACTGGTTGATAAAGAGATAGTAGTATACTCGTAACAACTAGTATGACACTATGACGACGGTATAAAGAATGGAAAAAAAACCACGGTTAGGTGGTATATATTATAATAATAATACAATTATGGATGGACGGACTGCCTGCCGACTGCCGACACAGAGGTAGCCACAGCCGTGAACTACCGCACTGTACACTGGTTGATAAAGAGATAGTAGTATACTCGTAACAACTAGTATGACACTATGACGACGGTATAAAGAATGGAAAAAAAACCACGGTTAGGTGGTATATATTATAATAATAATACAATTATGGATGGACGGACTGCCTGCCGACTGCCGACACAGAGGTAGCCACAGCCGTGAACTACCGCACTGTACACTGGTTGATAAAGAGATAGTAGTATACTCGTAACAACTAGTATGACACTATGACGACGGTATAAAGAATGGAAAAAAAACCACGGTTAGGTGGTATATATTATAATAATAATACAATTATGGATGGACGGACTGCCTGCCGACTGCCGACACAGAGGTAGCCACAGCCGTGAACTACCGCACTGTACACTGGTTGATAAAGAGATAGTAGTATACTCGTAACAACTAGTATGACACTATGACGACGGTATAAAGAATGGAAAAAAAACCACGGTTAGGTGGTATATATTATAATAATAATACAATTATGGATGGACGGACTGCCTGCCGACTGCCGACACAGAGGTAGCCACAGCCGTGAACTACCGCACTGTACACTGGTTGATAAAGAGATAGTAGTATACTCGTAACAACTAGTATGACACTATGACGACGGTATAAAGAATGGAAAAAAAACCACGGTTAGGTGGTATATATTATAATAATAATACAATTATGGATGGACGGACTGCCTGCCGACTGCCGACACAGAGGTAGCCACAGCCGTGAACTACCGCACTGTACACTGGTTGATAAAGAGATAGTAGTATACTCGTAACAACTAGTATGACACTATGACGACGGTATAAAGAATGGAAAAAAAACCACGGTTAGGTGGTATATATTATAATAATAATACAATTATGGATGGACGGACTGCCTGCCGACTGCCGACACAGAGGTAGCCACAGCCGTGAACTACCGCACTGTACACTGGTTGATAAAGAGATAGTAGTATACTCGTAACAACTAGTATGACACTATGACGGTATAAAGAAAGAAAAAAAAATACCACGGTTAGGTGGTATATATTGTAATACAATTATGGATGGACGGACTGCCTGCCGAGTTCCGACTGCCGACACAGAGGTAGCCACAGCAGTGAACTACCGCACTGTACTGTGTCTGCTGCTAATATAGACTGGTTGATAAAGAGATAGTATACAATACATACAACAATGAATATACTACTATACTGGTGGTCAGGCACTGGTCACCACTAGTCACACTGGCAGTGGCACTCCTGCAGCAAAAGTGTGCACTGTTTAATTTTAAATTAATATAATATTATGTACTCCTGGGGGCTCCTGCTATAACAACCTGCAGTGCTCCCCAGTCTCCCCCACAATTATTATAAGCTTTGCCTTTTATACATTGATGTGCAGCACACTGGGCTGAGCAGAGTGCACACAGACTGAGTCACACTGTGTGACTGGCTGCTGCTGTGTATCGTTTTTTTTCAGGCAGAGAACGGATATAGCAGAGAACGGATATATATTAAAATAAATAAAAGTTAACTAACAACAACTGCACTGGTCACTGTGGTAAACTCTGTCTGACTCTGCACAATCTCTCTCTCTCTTCTAATCTAATTTCTAATGGAGAGGACGCCAGCCACGTCCTCTCCCTATCAATCTCAATGCACGTGTGAAAATGGCGGCGACGCGCGGCTCCTTATATAGAATCCGAGTCTCGCGAGAATCCGACAGCGTCATGATGACGTTCGGGCGCGCTCGGGTTAACCGAGCAAGGCGGGAGGATCCGAGTCTGCTCGGACCCGTGAAAAAAACATGAAGTTCGTGCGGGTTCGGTTTCAGAGAAACCGAACCCGCTCATCTCTAGTAATTATCCTGATCACAATAACAGGACATCCCCAGCCTGTAATTCATACATAAATACAGATTATAAAGAAAATACATATTCATGTTTAATCGCATCTTGGCTGAGTAAACTGCTTGACCACACCATGGGGGTCATTCCGAGTTGATCGCTAGCTGCCGTTGTTCGCAGTGCAGTGATCAGGCTAAAAAGCGACACTTCTGCGCATGTGTATGGGACGCAATGCGCACGCGCAACGTAGTTTCACAACAACCGATGCAGTTTCACACAAGGTCTCGCAACGCTTTTCAGTCGCACTGCTGGCTGCAGAGTGATTGACAGGAAGTGGGTGTTTCTGGGAGGTAACTGACCGTTTTCAGGGAGTGTGCTGAAAAACGCAGGCGTGTCAGATACAAACGCAGGCGTGCCGGGAGAAACGTGGGAGTGGCTGGCAGACACAGGGCGTTTGTGACGTCAAAACAGGAACTAAATAGTCTGAAGTGATCGCTAGGTAGAAGTAGGTCTGGAGCTGCTCAGAAACGGCACAATCTTTTTATGTAGCAGCGCTGCGATCCTTTCGTTCGCACTTCTGCTAAGATAAGATACACTCCCAGAGGGCGGCGACTTAGCGTTTGCACGGCTGCTAAAAGCAGCTAGCGAGCGAACAACTCGGAATGAGGGCCTCTTGGGTGTAATGTACTTTTGAGCAGAACTGTGTTGTGGATAATGTGAGGTTTAGCCAGATATACGATCTACAGAATGCATGGTTTGAGAGCTATGATATGCATATACAAGGTATTTCTCATTAAACAAATGATAGACCCAGGTCAGGAGAGAGTATTGAAACCGAAGGATAATACATTGCGGTCTCTGCATTCTTGTTAGTGCCTTAATACAACACTATTTGATTACACAAGACCAGGAGTGCCGCTGTTTCTTTTCTTCTATTTACCTTACCTGGCGGGGAGGGGAGGGGGGTGCACTCCTTTACTTTGCCAGGGGCGCTCGGACCCCTAGATACACCCCTGCCGAGGGGTCTCGGCATTACAGCTTTGCCGAGCGGCTACTTGGTCGGGTTCAAACACATTTGCCAAGTTCTACAGGTTTGATACCCTGGCTGAGGAGGACCTTGTGTTTGCTCATTCGGTGCTGCAGAGTCATCCGCACTCTCCCGCCCGTTTGGGTGCTTTGGTATAATCCCCATGGTCCTTACAGAGTCCCCAGCATCCACTTAGGACGTTAGAGAAAATAAGAATTTACTCACCGGTAATTCTATTTCACGTAGTCCGTAGTGGATGCTAGGCGCCCGTCCCAAGTGCGGACTTTCTGCAATACGTGTATATAGTTATTGCTTAATAAAGGGTTATTGTTATGAGACATCCGTTGAGTGATGCTCAGTTGTTGTTCATACTGTAAACTGGGTAAGGTTATCACAAGTTTTACGGTGTGATTGGTGTGGCTGGTATGAGTCTTACCCTGGATTCCCAAATCCTTTCCTTGTAATGTCAGCTCCTCCGGGCACAGTTTCCTTAACTGAGGTCTGGAGGAGGGGCATAGAGGGAGGTGCCAGTGCACACCAGATAGTACCTAATCTTTCTTTAGAGTGCCCAGTCTCCTGCGGAGCCCGTCTATTCCCCATGGTCCTTACGGAGTCCCCAGCATCCACTACGGACTACGAGAAATAGAATTACCGGTGAGTAAATTCTTATTTTATCCTTTATGTCACCTGAAATATTGACTCCTAGATCCCTTTCCTCCTCAGTAGTCTCCAGTATAGTGCCATTATTACTATATTTATCCTTTATGTCACCTGAAATAGTGACTTCTAGATCCCTTTCCTCCTCAGTAGTTTCCAGTATAGTGCTATTAATACTATATTTATCCTTTATGTCACCTGAGATAGTGACTCCTAGATCCCTTTCCTCCTCAGCAGTTCCCAGTATAGTGCCATTAATACTATATTTATCCTTTATGTCACCTGAAATAGTGACTTCTAGATCCCTTTCCTCCTCAGCAGTTCCCAGTATAGTGCCATTAATACTATATTTATCCTTTATGTCACCTGAAATAGTGACTTCTAGATCCCTTTCCTCCTCAGCAGTTCCCAGTATAGTGCCATTAATACTATATTTATCCTTTGTCACCTGAAATAGTGACTTCTAGATCCCTTTCCTCCTCAGTAGTTCCCAGTATAGTGCCATTAATACTATATTTATCCTTTATGTCACCTGAAACAGTGACTCCTAGATCCCTTTCCTCCTCAGTAGTTTCCAGTATAGTGCCATTAATACTATATTTATCCTTTATGTCACCTGAAATAGTGACTCCTAGATCCCTTTCCTCCTCAGTAGTTCCCAGTATAGTGCCATTAATACTATATTTATCCTTTATGTCACCTGAGATAGTGACTCCTAGATCCCTTTCCTCCTCAGTAGTTTCCAGTATAGTGCCATTAATACTATATTTATCCTTTATGTCACCTGAGATAGTGACTCCTAGATCCCTTTCCTCCTCAGTAGTTTCCAGTATAGTGCCATTAATACTATATTTATCCTTTATGTCACCTGAAATAGTGACTCCTAGATCCCTTTCCTCCTCAGTAGTTTCCAGTATAGTGCCATTAATACTATATTTATCCTTTATGTCACCTGAAATAGTGACTCCTAGATCCCTTTCCTCCTCAGTAGTTTCCAGTATAGTGCCATTATACTATATTTATCCTTTATGTCACCTGAGATAGTGATTCCTAGATCCCTTTCCTCCTCAGTAGTTTCCAGTATAGTGCCATTAATACTATATTTATCATTTATGTCACCTGAAATAGTGACTCCTAGATCCCTTTCCTCCTCAGTAGTTTCCAGTATAGTGCCATTAATACTATATTTATCCTTTATGTCACCTGATATAGTGACTCCTAGATCCCTTTCCTCCTCAGTAGCTTCCAGTATAGTGCCATTAATACTATATTTATCCTGTATGTCACCTGAAATAGTGACTCCTAGATTCCTTTCCTCCTCAGTAGTTTCCAGTATAATGCCATTAATACTATATGTATCCTTTATGTCACCTGAAATAGTGACTCCCAGATCCCTTACCTCCTCAGTAGTTTCCAGTATAGTGCCATTATTACTATATTTATCCTTTATATCACCTGAAATAGTGACTCCTAGATCCCTCTCCTCCTCAGTAGTTTCCAGTATAGTGCCATTATTACTATATTTATCCTTTATGTCACCTGAAATAGTGACTCCTAGATCCCTTTCCTCCTCAGTAGTCTCCAGTATAGTGCCATTATACTATATTTATCATTTATGTCACCTGAAATAGTGACTCCTAGATCCCTTTCCTCCTCAGTAGTTTCCAGTATAGTGCCATTATTACTATATTTATCCTTTGTCACCTGAAATAGTGACTCCTAGATCCCTTTCCTCCTCAGTAGTTACCAGTATAGTGCCATTATTACTATATTTATCCTTTATGTCACCTGAAATAGTGACTCCTAGATCCCTTTCCTCCTCAGTAGTAAACTCTGACATTTTTGTGAAAGACATTCCTGTTGAGGGGATGATCTCCTCTGTCCATTATTCCTGGTCCTCACAGTTTCCTGTGGATCATAAATTTGAATATTTAAAGACTCTCAATCAACTGTTGGAACAGTTACAAGACCTTCTCTCTAGTATCGTTCCGATTATTTCAATGTTTCTCAGTGATACTCCTGAAATCTCTGCTTCCATCTCCATGAAAGCCTTCACACAGTCTGCTAAGAACAAAGATGTGACAGCTGCCAATATCCCTAAGACTAAGTCCTTTCCCCTGGCACCAAGTAAAGATAAGTTCTGGAATAATCCTCAGTCTAGACTTTCTGAAGAGGAATGCAGGCGTCGCATGCAGTTTCAACTCTGTTTGTACTGTGGGGGTTCTGATCACTTTATTAAAGACTGTTCTCTCCGTAAGCCAAGGAAGAGTGTTAGATCTCCACATCACAGCATTTGTAATTACAAGCTTTCCAATGTGGAATCTTCAGCTCCTTCTGATCCGATGAAGAACAATAAGAAGGTTGATCAAAGAATAACCCAAGACTAAGATTGGGGTCCTGTGACCAGGTGCCCCATTTCCAATTCTGGGAAACAAACGAGATTAAATAAGACTTTCAGAACCAAAGGGATGTCAAATTCTGCAGCCCAAGGAGAGGCATCTGCTTCTGCAGCCCATGGAGGTGTGTCTGTTTTTGCAGTCCATGGAGGGGTGTCTGTTTCTGCAGCCAGTGCAGGGGCGTCTGTTTCCGCAGCCCAAGGAGGGGCATCCGAACTTTAAGCACCACAAAGGGCATTAGACCTTGCAGCCTCTGAAGAGGCATTTGATTTGCTGACCCAGGAGGGGTATCCGATGTTCAAGCTCTAGAAGTAGCATATGAGTCTTCTACCCAAAGAGGAATCTCTGATCTGTTAACCCCAGAAGGGGTGCTGGAATTATCAAAGATAAGTGTCTGATTCATCAACCCTATGAGGGGTTTCCAGACTTTCAGCTTCAAGGGAAGTATCCAGGGCCAAGATCCCAGGTGGATTCCTTAGGGCTACAGATACAGACATGAACTCCTGTTTGCTGCCTTGTGAGAGTGTTACCATGTTGACTGCCAGCATGGTCCAGGGTCCAGGATGGACTAACTGAACACTTGGATTCCACTCATTCTGGTTCCTTCCAACCAGATTCTGATTTCTTCAGTTCCAGCTGATTCAAGTATCATTAGTTTCAATCCAGTTCTATCTGTCCATCTGAAGACTCCTTCAGTTCCAGCTGATTCAACTGTCCCTAGACTCAATCTGGTTCCATCCGTCTGTCTGAAGTATCCTTTGGTTCCAGCCGATTCAAATAACTCTGGACCCAATCCGGTTCCATCCGTAGGTCTAAAGTCTCCTTTGGTTCCAGCCGATTCAAAGAACTCTGGACCCAATCCGGTTCCATCCATAGGTCCAAAGACTCCGCCGGTCCTAGCCAGTTCAAGTTCGTCCAAACTCAATCTGGTCTCGTCCATATGTCCGGTACAGCCTTCTCTGGTTCCAGACGGTTCAAGTTCTTCAGGATTCAATCCGGGTCCTTCCGTTTGTTCAAGTAAAGAATTTATGCCAGCCTGTCCCAATAAAGGACTTCCATCTCCCAGTCTCAAGAATAGACTTCAGTCTGTCTCCGTGTCTATTCTCTCATCAGCAAGTCCAGGGTCTCCAGCTACCAATCTAATTCAAGAGGCAAAGTCTTTGTCTACTGATCAGTCTGCCATGTGTTCATTTAACGTTCCTCCATCTGTTTTCTTCGAGGGAAATTTAATCATCCAATTTCTGGCTTTAGCATGTCAATATCTTTCTGATATTGAGCCAAAATCAACTGATGGTATCACTCCAGCTAATACAATCAACTATTTCCTTCAAGCTTTCAGGGGCAAAGCTTTGGAGTGGGCTAATCCTATTATTGACTCCAACGATTCAATACTAAGTGATCTCTCTGCTTTCATTAAATCCGTTCAACAGGAATTTGCCCCAAAGACTGACTGTGCGAATCCGTCCATTGCAAACTCATCCGCAGCATCATTACCTGTGCAAGACCAAGGTATCAAAGACTTCCAAGTTGCCAAGGAAAGAAATACTGTGAAACCATTTCAAGAACAACGATCTGCTGATTTAAGACTTGGTTACGTTTCCTTTGATTCTGGCTCCTCATGTACAGTAGTTCAAAATTCTGTGAAGTTCAGTCTGGCATACGGTAGCATTTCTCTCCACTAATGTAAATGTTCCCATGCTCACTCTGGACTTGGACTCAGATTCCGAAAGTGAATTTGTTAACGACTCAAGCTACATTATGGGTAGAACTATTCTTCCTAGCCATGTCTTCTCCCAGGATGATAATTTTATTTACAGTGACGGTCAATGGTCCACTTGTTCGGATGACAAAAGTCTTGCTTCTGAAGAAGATTGGGAAGACTTCTAGGAATCCAGTTTAAGTTGTCTCTGGCTTTGTCTAGATTTCATTTCTTCAGTTTCCAGATGTGAATTCTTTTTCAAGAATATCCTAAATTTCAAGATGGGTGTTCGGAGTCCACCCATGAAGAGGGGGGTAGTGTCACGATCCTGACTGAATTTATTATGTTCTGTGATCTACCTCAGCTTATTCTGCAAACATGCATCTGCTTCACATACTAACTGCATTCTTTTTTTTTCTTTTTCTTTTTTTAATTCAATAAGTTTTTATTGATTTTCAAGACATACAAACAAAAAAAAAACAACATATGCAAAATCGTTACAGAATGTAAAATACGAATGATGTGTGCATAAACAGTCAATAAAGAAAAAAAACTGCAAACAGCATCTAAATATACAAAAAAGTGGTGTGATCTCTTATTAGTAACCCATAATGTAGTTTCAGAAAGGGTGACCAGACGTCAGTGCATTACAGAGACATGAGTACACTGATTAAGTGGAGAAGATAACCACCTATCCCACACTTTATAAAAAAATTCTGGGGCCTTCCTAGAAATATAGACACATTTTTCATGGAACACAACCGAATTCACAAGCGGGATCCACTGATTAATATCAGGGCCCGTAGTCGCCATCCAAGAGCGTGCTATCAATACTTTGGCCAAAGCACATAAATTAAAGATGTATCTTGTAGAATGTACATCCAGTATCTCTTCATCTAACACTCCAAGGATACACACAAGGCAGGTAAACACATAAGAGGGGATTCCCATAGAAGTTATTATCCATATCACCGCTTGCTAGAAGGCCTGCACCACCTGACAAGACCACAATAGATGCCAGAAGGTACCATCCAAGGAGGCACACTTTGGGCACCTAGAGTCACCCCGTCCTCCTATGTTGGTGAGACGGATGGGGGTAATATAGACTCGATGGAGTATAAATAAGTGTATTTGTTGGAAGCGAGCTGAGGTGGTAGCTGTACGCAATGGTCCCCAAAGTCTCTTCCCATGTTGTCCAAAAGATTTAAGTGTACCCGAGGAGTACAAGTGATTAAGGGAACAAATACCCCAGCCACACCGAACCCATTTGTAAGGAAGCGAAATGAGGAAGGGCACGAGTGTAAGTCAGTGGAGTGTCAGGGTCCCATCCCTCCCCCAGGAACATAAAATGTACCTGCCTCCATACCGTAACAGCCTGTGTAACAAGTGGCATCGTGAGGAGAGCAACATTGTCACTCAGTAAAAGCTGTAGTGGTGACAGATTCGTCCTAGATACTGATAGTACACTGGAGATTAATGTAGCCCCAGAGGGGTTGGTAAACCCAGGAAATTAGATGGGATAGCTGAGCCGCCAGGTAGTAGAATCTAAGTTTGGGAAGGGCAAGACCAACTGAATCACGGGGTCTAGTTAGAGTATCTAATTTAATCCGAGCCCTACGGTTGGACCAAACTAGTGAGGACAAAAGACCACCTATAGTAGCAAATAACTTCTGGGGGAGGTATACAGGGGAATGCTGGAGGACATAAAGCATTTTAGGTAGTACAACCATTTTAATTAAGTTAATTCTACCTGTGACAGTGAGTGGCAATTTACCCCATACCCTAATACGAGACCGTAGATAGTCCAATTGTGGACATATATTCAAGTCAGTAAATTGTGAAGACTGGTTAGTAATCCATACACCCAAGTATTTAAAAGAGTCCACCCAGCGAAGCGGCAGGTCCCCGGGGGCAAGCAGGACAGAGGCCTCTAAGTGGAAGTATGCAGGACTTGTCCCAATTAATGGACAAACCAGAGAATCCCCCAAAAGTATCAATTATTTCCAAAACATGAGGCATAGTAGTGGAATAATCAGATATAAATAAGAGAATGTCATCTGCATAAAGAGCAATTTTGTCTGTCCTGTAACCCAACCGGAAACTAGCCACCGGCGAGGAAGATTTAACAATACAGGCCAATGGTTCTATGGCCAGAGCAAAAAGGATTGGGGATAGAGGACACCCCTGCCTTGTCCCTCTCTGTAGAGAAAAACTGGAGGATATGTGGCCATTAACAGAAACCCTAGCCGTGGGAGCAGAGTATAGTAGTTGGGCCCATTTTTTAAAATTGGGTCCAATGCCAAATCGGTCCAAGGTTCCCCACAAGAAACCCCACTCCACTGAGTCAAATGCCTTAGCAGCATCCAAAGAAACAATAACCAAGGAGCAGGAACTCTCGTGAAGTGCCTGGAGGTGAGTATAGAGTCTACGTAGATTAGGTACAGTGGACTGGCCCGGCATTAAACCTGATTGGTCATAATGAATCACCTGCAGAATCACAGAGCTTAGCCTTGTCGCCACCATTTTAGCCAGAATTTTAGACAGAATTTTAACATCAGTTGTTAATAAAGATATTGGACGTAAGACTCAACCCGTTTCGGGTCCTTATCCGGCTTCAGGAGAACTATGATTAGGGCATCCGCCATAGAATCAGGCAGTATTCCCCTTACAAATAATTTATTATATAGTTCAAGAAGTTTAGGGCCATAAAAGGGTAAGTGTTTTTTTTTTTTTTTTTTTTTTATAAACACAATTTTTTATTTACAATATTTGTAGAAATACAACATTAGTATATATGTCTACAGAATAACCGTTGTATACAGAGCAAAAATCGGATTAATTCGTAGGATTAACAAAAGGTATAAATGAGATCAATATAGGCATAAACACTGTCTTATTTAAAATGTATTGGCTAATAGGGATCTTAGCCATGTAAAAAATATGTATTATATAATCCTGTAAAGGAACCAATTAATCAAATATCGATGTTTCATATATAATTAGTTACACCTTATCAGGAAATATAAAGAATAAGACATGTAAATGTCACCAAAAGGGAAATTGAATATGCTAAATACTTGTGGTTTACATAATAATCAGAAATATCAGAATTCAAGTACAAGTTATAGTACATAAGAAACAAGTAGAGAGAATTTGTATATAATTACATAAGTAATTAATCCAAAGATAATCAAAATAGAATCGCAACAGTCATTCCACATAATCTATATTAAACCTAAAGGTAGGGGAAGGAGGAGGAGGGGGGGAGGGTGGATTCTTAACGAGGAATAAGGGATGTGCTACCATAGGAATTGCTACAAAAACATCGGATATGAGTTGGATGAGTGGGCATAAATTTAGCACTAGTAGGAGGCATTATGAGAGGGTGACACAGCGATGTGTTTGCCAGTCTGAGTTGTCAAATACTTTTGTTATGGTTCTTTGAGTGTGAGTATCTAAAGATTCAATGAAGGGTTGCCATTTCATATGAAATTTAGACATATGTGTAGTCATATCGATAAGGGTGTCTTTTCTGTCAAAATATAAGAGTTGGAGCAGTTTGGTTTTAAGTTCAGCGATAGATGGAGAAGAAGCGGATGTCCAATGGATGAGAATTATCTTTTTGGCTACTGTCACAATAGTAGTCAGAAGGGGATAATAAGATGTAAGTCGATGTGTAGTAGACCAATGTGTGAAATTGGCAAATAAGCATGCGGATGAATCTAAAGAGAAGGTGGTGTGTAACATTTGATTAATATATGATAATGTCTTATTCCAGAATTTTTTGATTTTTCGGCATTCCCAAAAGCAGTGAAAGAAAGTTGCATGGGAGTAATGACATTTTAAACATGAACTTGAGGTATCTTGTAAGAAATGGTGTCTTTGTGCAGGAGAAATATACGCCCTATGCAAAGTTTTGATATGTACTTCTTGGAGGTAAGAGGACTTTAGCCGTGTAAGGATCTTGTCATGGTGTTTGTGAAGAATTTGGGAAGGATTGAAATCTGGTATATCAGTTTGCCACGTTAAGGTTAGAGTTCGCCACACTGATGTGTCTGATTTTGGGAGCATCAGATTATAGAGGAATCTGATATGATACGGTTCTCTTTTGAGTAAGTTTAAGAGAGAGGATATAGGGTCAGAGGAAAGAGAGAAACGAGAGTCTGGGTTTAAAGAGCAAGCATAATGTCTAGATTGAAGATACATGAAGAAGGAATTGTTTGAAATGTGGTAAAGTTCTTGTAATTTGGCAAATGTCCTAACAGAGCCACCTGGGTCAAAAACTTGGGAAGTTAAGGACAATCCCTTTTCCTTCCAAGTGAGGTATTGCGAATTATGAATGGAGGGGGTGAAGGAGGGATTCCCCCAAAGGGGAACATATGGAGAAGTGGAGGGGTCACGAGAAAGTTTTTTATTAATTTGCAACCAGGCATTATAGGTCCAAGAAAAGAGGGGATGTTGCAGTATGTGTGGCGGGATGAGATGTTTTTTAGAGTGTAAGAGAGCACTTGGAGAATAAGGAGAAAATAGATTAAGATCTAGCGATTGATGTGAATACGAGGAAGTAGAAAGAAGCCAGTCTGAAACATATCTGAAGTGAATAGCCAAGGTGTATAAACGAAGGTTCGGTAAAGATAGTCCCCCATAAGATCTATGCGTCTGCAATTTGGGCAATGCAATACGGGGCTTTTTGGCTTGCCATAAGAACCTAGAGGTAAGACGATCAAATTTTTGAAGGTCTTGTTTGTGTAAACCTATGGGGAGCATTTGGAGCAAGTAAAGTATTTTAGGGAAGATTATGCTTTTAACCACTGCTATGCGACCGAGGAGAGATAAAGGAAGATTAAGCCATGATTCATATAGAGAGAATATTTTGGAGAGAATGGGAGTAAAATTAAGTGCATACAGGTCCATAAGTTTTGAGGGAATAGCAACACCTAGATATTTTATGTTGGATTTACTAGGGGGAAGGTCGGGAAGAGCAGGAGGGGGACAAAAGACTGTATTGTTTGCAGATAAGGACAAGATTTCTGATTTAGAGGGGTTGATTCTAAATCCTGAGGTTCTGCCAAATCGTTCAAGAAGGTGGAATAAATGAATTAACGACGTCTGTGGATTAGATAAAAATAATAAATATCATCAGCGTAGAGGGCCAATTTTAGGGTAGTATCACCTATGGGAATCCCTATGATGTCTGGAGAATGTCTAATTTGGATAGCAATAGGTTCAATGGCTATGGCAAATAGTAGGGGGGATAGGGGACAACCTTGTCTTGTCCCACGAAATAATTGGAAAGGGTCAGATAGATGCTTGTTGCAATAAACTTGTGAAGTGGGGGAAGTGTAAAGGGTCTGAAGAAGGGATATAAATGCAGGTGGATACCCAAAATGTTGTAGAGTATGGAATAAGTGATGCCATGTAATAAGGTCAAAAGCCTTTTCTGCATCTAAGGCTAAGATAATTCTATCATCTGAAGAGGTGTTCATAGAGGAGTGATGAATAGCTGATATGAGTTTTCGAACATTGGTTACAGAATGCCTACCCCAAATGAATCCTGTTTGATCATGGTGTATTATAAAAGGAAGGGAGCATTTAAGGCGATCTGCTAAAATTTTTGTGAGAATTTTGTAGTCAGTGTTTAATAGAGATATTGGACGATACGATCCAGGGAGAGAGGGATTACGACCTGACTTAAGGAATAATTTTATAATTGCCGAATTGAAATATTGGGGGAGAGTGTGAGTGTCCAGTATTGAATTAAATAGCGTCAAAAGGTGTGTATCAATTTTATCAATCATTAATTTGTAAAATTCATTGGTGAATCCATCTGGGTCCGGGGCTTTGTGCGACTTTAGATGTTTAATTGTGTGTCTGATTTCTTCGATATTAATGGGGGTCGAAAGAGAAGTGACAAAGTCAGAGGGAATTTGAGGGAGTTGGGGGAGAGACCAGGTTTGAGAAGGTGGTGTCGGTGGTGTTTCTTGATCTGCACAGATGTCGGGGAGTGTGGGATTTGAGTAAAGGGCTTCATAGTAGGATTTCATAATATGTGTCATTTGGGAAGGGTCCGATGTTAATGAGCCATCTTCCTGTTGTAGAGGGTAGATTATCATAGGAGAAGAGGAGCCTTTAAGTAAATTTGTTAATAGTCTACCGGTTTTATTACCATGTTTGTGGAAACGGAAATCTACGTGAAAATTATATCTGTCCCCCATAGAGGATAAAAATTTGTTAAATTGGAGTTTGAGGTTTAAGTAAATAGTTTTATGGGCCATTGTAGGGTCGGATTTAAATTGCTGATAGGCATTAGATAAGGATTGTTGTAATTCCAAGTATGATTTAGCATATGTTTTTTTTAATGCAGAGGAAAATGATATAGTATGTCCTCGCAGTACCGCTTTTGCAGTTTGCCAAAAAAGAGGTGGGTTTGATATTGAGTGGGACATATTCATAAGTGCATAGGAATCCCAGGCTGCCAGCATAGAGTCGCAAAAGTGTTTCGAAGTGACTAGATGTGAAGGAAATTTCCAAGTAGAAGGGGGAGGATGAGCGGGATGAATGATCAGGGAGAACCAAAGTAAGGCGTGATCAGAAATCAAGATGGGTTCAAGAGAGGAAACGGAGATGGAAGGAAATAGATGTTGGGCAACCAGTATATAATCTATTCTTGAAAACGTGTTATGGGCCGCCGAGTGGCACGAAAATTCTTTATCGATCGGGTGAAGAGCCCTCCAAACATCGATTAATTGAAGTGAAGACGCAAGAAGTGGGATACCTAGTTTAGGAAGGCGAAAACCTGCATTGGGAGGGTTGGAACGGTCTAAATAAGGAGAGGAAATTAAATGAAAGTCTCCAGTAAGAACTAAATTGTCTGAGCTATATGGGCTTAAGTTAGATAGCAGGGTTTGAAAGAAGGATTTACTATATAAGTTAGGTGCATAAACTGAGCAGAAAATATAGGGCTTATCTTGAAGTAGTGTATGGGCTATAATATATCGTCCTTGGGGGTCTACTGTAGTGGAAAGTGTTTTAATATTGAGATGTTTTTTAGCTAAAAATGCAACTCCTCTAGATTTAGAATTGTATGGTGCTGTTGCTATCAGGGACCATCCCAGGAATTGGAGCTTCAATGACCCTGGCTGTGTCAGGTGGGTTTCTTGTAGAAACGCCAAGTCTATGTGCTGTTTATTCAGATATAGTAATATTTTGCGGCGTTTGGCTGGTGTGTTAATGCCTCCAACATTTAAAGTGCCAATTTTAATTTCAGTCATCTACTCACCCAATGATAGGACTGTCTGAAGAAGCAATTCCATAGATGCCGAGGAGATGCAGCAAAACATCCGCAATGGGAATGGGGATAGGAGGAGGAGGGACATAGGGTAAATCTAAAAACAACAGAGAAACAAAACATAGTAATAGTTCAGGGTTTGTTATACAAACCAACTTCCAGGTAACAGAAATCAAAATAAAGTTATAATACGAAAGACGTCTATATGATAATCCGGCCATGAGCTCCGAATAACCATTCGGCCAGATATAGTAACTAAATATGTACATAGAGAGGGCCGCTGAATAATGCCCGTAATACAAACAGAGGGATTAGAAGGACATTTATCTCATCACAGTGTAGAGACAATCATGTAGAAATATGAGAGAAGGAAGAAAAATATGGTAGAGAGTCATCAGACACGGATCAAACAAAAGAAGGGGGAGAGGGAATAGGGATTTCTATTTAGGAAGATATGATAAGTGCAGAAGATATGTGTTTTTTTCTTTATTTATTTATTTATTTCTTTTTTTTTTTTTTTTCTTTATCCATTTCTTTTCTGGATGGTGGGGGAAAAACCTTATACATAAAAGACAGAATACAGTGTATACCTTAATGTTATGAGAAAACGATGGATATGTTGCATAGCAAACTGAACAATCGAGGTATCAGTGGAAAGCGAGTAAGGGTTAGACAACTGGTATAAAGTGTTTCATAGAGAGAAAAAAAAAAAAAAATTTGAATAGTTAGCCATAGGTACTTTCACGGGGTTCTGTGGCTAATGCACAAGGTCCATGAATGTTTATGACAACATAGAATAACAAACAGTTGAGGATACCGTCCCCTTCAGGTCGCAGCTGTGTCCGGGCAGTCAGCAATGTCTTCCGATTCGGACGAAAGGATGTCGTTTAGGTAGGCATCAGCGTCTGCTGGGGAAGTGAAATCTGCATGATTGTCTCCGATAAATATACGTAGCCTGGCTGGGTACATAACTGTGAATTTCATCTTTGCAGACACCATCTTGGAACATATAGGGTTAAATGCTTTTCGAGCTCTTGTCAGTTCGGCTGAGAAATCTTGAAAGATGTACAGTCTCGAATTCTGCCATAATATATTACGTTGTTTTCGAGAGGAGGTCCAAAAAGCGAGTTTGTGCAAATAATGCAAGCATCTAAACAACGTGACTCGCGGGCGGCCATCTGGAGACCTAGGGGGGGGGACCGACTCTATGCACTCTTTCAATAACTAAATCTTTGCATTCTTCAGTGATGCCTAGTAATGAAGGCAGTGTGATTTGTACAAAATGGGATAAATCTGTCCCTTTAACAGATTCAGGAAGGCCCACTAACCGTATATT
Source organism: Pseudophryne corroboree (assembly GCF_028390025.1). Classification (NCBI taxonomy): domain Eukaryota; kingdom Metazoa; phylum Chordata; class Amphibia; order Anura; family Myobatrachidae; genus Pseudophryne; species Pseudophryne corroboree. The sequence continues at coordinate 17,278,071 of NC_086445.1, read as the reverse complement.
GTTTCTTCTGGAGCGATTTTCTGCGTCCTCCACTCGATTCCATAATTGATAGTTCTCCTTTTCCAGCCTTTTCAATTCAACTTGAACTCCTGCCATATCGTTACATAAGCCTCCAATCCTGTTTTCATTCACAGATACTTTGTGCTGCAGTTGCTGCAGCTGGTGGGTGATATCTGTAACTGCTTTTGTGAGGAGGGGGGTCATTGCCCTGGTGATGGCTTCCGCAAGGTCAGCGCGGGTGAGTGGGGCGTTGGGATTACACACTGCCTGAGGAGTTATTGTGCGGTGTTGAGCAGGAGCGGGCTTCTTGGATGCTGGGGAAGCCGGTGGAGTGGAAACGCCGGGCGCCATGTTAGGTTCTGCCTGGCGCTTTACCTGGCGTAGGGCCGAAGTTTGCGGAGCGTCTTTCAGCAGCGCCGGCTGGGACAAAAACGTGTCCATATGCGCCGTGTGGGGTAGCGGGCAGAATCAGCGGCTGTAGAGGCTGATAAAGAGCCTTTAAAAGAGAGAATCTGCCGGGTTATTGCGGAGCTCCGGAGCCTTGCTTCCTCACCACATAACGCCGGAACCGGAACCTCTGGGTAAGTGTTTTTTATAAAGTTCTAGGAGTATCCCATCGAGACAAACGGATTCCAACTCAGTCAATGTTAGGGGGATATCTAAAAATTCAATAGTGTCAAGACAGAGACAACGTGGGTAATGGGATGTCAGCCAAGTATGTCACCATTTCCGTTGCAGTGTGGTCTAGTCTAGAGCTATACAGCCATCAATAGTACTCTACAAAGTCTCCTACAATATCAGGAGTTTTAAAATGAGTCACATTGCCGCTAGTACAGATAGCAGGCACCGTAGTGGATGCCCTATCAGCACCCGCCAATGTTGCCATAAAACTACCAGGTCTATCACCCGTTGCATAATACAAGTGTTGGTTGTAAAGCAAATGATATCTGGCTTTGTCAGCCAAGTAGCCGCGCCAGTCAGCCTGCGCAAGCAGCCACCTCTCCCTCGTGGTGTCAAGACTATCAGCAAGATACTGAAATTCCAGCCTCCTGCAACTTGCCTCAAGTTCACGTTCCCTCTGTGCATAACCAGATTTCAAACAGCTACCGATTTAATTTGGGTACCACGTACATATGCCTTGAAGGCATCCAACAAAACAGTGATGGGCACTGAGCCCTGATTCGTCAGTAAAAAGGCCTTCCACATCTCCACCAGCTCCTCCCCAGTGCCCATCTGAGTCAACCAAAAGGAGTTAAACCTCCATAACAATGCACCCCTAACATCCCCCATATCCAAACACAGTATTATTAGGGAATGATCTGAGATGCCCCTAGTAGCATACTGGACATCAACCAACCTCGGCAGCAAACATTTAGAGGTGAGGGCCAGATCTATTCTAGAGAAGGATGAGTAAGTAGGAGAAAAGCAAGAATATTGATGTACGCCGGGGTGGCGAACTCTCCACGCATCAACCAAGCCCAGGCTTTCCAACAGAAGTGCAAAGGGGCAGGGGCATAGGAGGATATTCTAGTTCTATCCAAAGCATGATCAATGACATTATAAAATCTCCAAGACATACAATAGAAACATTAGGATACAATGCAATAAACTCAGCTGCCTTCTTGAGAACTTCTGAGGAAAAAGCGGGTGGCACATAAATGGCAAGGACAAGCAATGACATTGAATATACCTGACATTTCAGAAAAACATAACGGCCTCACTGGTCCTGTTGGACCTGGTCTAGGACAAACGGGACTGATCGTCGGACTAAAATCGACACACCGCACGAGTGAGATATATGGGTGGAGTGGTAAGCCCAACCCACCCACGGCTGCTTGAGAGCCAGGACTTTTGCCCCCACCATGTGGGTCTCCATAAGGCAAACAATGTCTGCACCATATTGTTTAAAGTGCCGGAGCACAAGGGAACGTTTAACTTTATCATTTAATCCCCGGACATTCCAGGACAAAACTTTAAGGTGAGTAGAGGCCATAAGTCAAGATAAAACAAAATATAGCACCAGACACAATCAAAGAGATCGAAGAGATCACAGCGTTTGCAATACAAATAAGAAAAGAAACAAACAACAAAATACAATCCCTCTCGTCTGTACCCCCCTCCCTGTGTACCCATCCAAACTGAGGCATACCTTATCCCAATAAAATTGTTCCCCTAACAAATAAAAACAAAACTATACCAACATAAAAAGGCAATGATTAAAATGACCTAAAGACAAAGGCGCAGGCCTCCCACCCTCACATGAGGAAAGTGGGGAGACCCCCCCCCCCCCCCCACAAAAAAAAAATCAGTGGAGTGAGATGATAAACAAAAACAGAATCATCGTAGCATCATCAGAGTAACATATGCAATATCAATATCAGCAACTAACAGTAGCCAAGATAAAATAAAGAAATAAACGAACAAACATTATGGATCAGCTGCAAGTGCCCATCTTGCCAGGGCCCAGCGGTCTAGCCATAGGGCAGCATCCCAAGGTGTAGCAAAGAATTTCATTTCACCATCTGCTACTACCCTAAGCCTAGAGGAAAAAAGCAATGCATACTGGCCCTCATTCCGAGTTGATCGCTCGGTATTTTTCATCGCATCGCAGTGAAATTCCGCTTAGTACGCATGCGCAATATTCGCACTGCGACTGCGCCAAGTAATTTTACAATGGAGATAGTATTTTTACTCACGGCTTTTTCATCGCTCCGGCGATCGTAATGTGATTGACAGGAAATGGGTGTTACTGGGCGGAAACAGGCCGTTTTATGGGCGTGCGGGAAAAAACGCTACCGTTTCTGGAAAAAACGCAGGAGTGGCCGGGGAAACGGGGGAGTGTCTGGGCGAACGCTGGGTGTGTTTGTGACGTCAAACCAGGAACGACAAGCACTGAACTGATCGCACAGGCAGAGTAAGTCTGAAGCTACTCTGAAACTGCTAAGTAGTTAGTAATCGCAATATTGCGAATACATCGGTCGCAATTTTAAGAAGCTAAGATTCACTCCCAGTAGGCGGCGGCTTAGCGTGTGTAACTCTGCTAAAATCGCCTTGCGAGCGATCAACTCGGAATGAGGGCCACTGTAAATTAAGATCCCTGAGACACCTTTTAATCGGAATAAATTGTGCACAGTCTTTTTTAAACCTCCAGCGCAAAGTCAGGAAACACAGAAATCTTGGAACTGTTCCATAACAAAGGGCCCTTGGTGCGCACCAAAGACTGAACAGCATCCTGGTCCCGATAATGGAGACATTTTGCTATCAGGGTGCGCGGTGGTGCACCCAGCGGCAGTGGTCTGAAAGGAATTCTGTGAGCCCGTTCAACCGTGTAGAATGGCGTAAAGGAGTCAGTACCAAAAGAATTTGTCAGCCAAGTCTCAAGGAACGTCTCCGGGTCAGTACCTTCCTCTTTTTCCGGAAGCCCCACAAATCGGACATTATTCCTTCTGAGTCTGCCTTCCATATCTTGCCTTTAATATCTGACAGCTGACCATCAATGGCGTGGACACGGGAGCTAAGCGGTGAGATTTTATGATCCAAAGTGGAAGTACGGGTTTCAACCTCCCCAACCCGCTCTCTGACTTTTTGGATATCGTGATGGATTATTGTCAAGTCAGCCTGGACTTGACCTATCTTGTCAGAGAGACGAGACTCGCTAGCCGTTAGGGCCTCCAACACTTTCTGTAGCACATCATCAGTAGCCTCGATAGAAGATGACTGACTGGGAGAGGCTGGAGGGGGGTATCCCCACCCCTGTATGGTGTTGCCGCATTTCTTCCAGGGGTATGCGAGTACCGTGTGAGCCGGGCCGCAGCAGATTTGTGGTGATTTCTCACCATTATCAGATATATTGAGGCAAAACAAGTTGAGCAGGTCAGGGAAGGCACAGTGACAGCAGGATATGAAGCAGAATCAATAAAAAAAGGTATATACCAAAAGGACAGTGACAGGTCCAGGGCCAATGAGGCAGCTGTATAAGCGGAGTAGTAAAAATCCACAGAATATGAGCATAAAAACTATGGAGGAGGAGCAGGATGCAGCACCAGACCTGGGTAAAGAAATAATTATGGAGCTCAGTGTGCAGTATGGGGGAAGCACACAATATTTGTGGGACACACAGCAGGGCACTATAAAATCTAATATAATATAAAATAAAGGGGGGGCAGGGTTATGGCTCCAGGAGCAGATATGCTGGGAGCAAAGAGCAGAGGAGTCCGTGCCTGTCACTCCTTATGGGGGGAGAGCAATGCCAGTTGTGCAGAGTCACCCAGGCAGCCCCCCGGCCCCGTTTGCACACAGTCAACACAGGGGGGTTCCAAACACACTGCGGTCTTCAGCTGTGGTGTCCAGCACAGAGCAGACTCAGGAGAGTGGCAAGCAGGGTCTTGGAAGGCAGGAACACATCCCTGAAGGCAGGCAGAGTCACCCAGGCAGCCCCAGGCCCTGTTGCACACAGGCAGCACAGGGGCGGGGTTAAACTCACCGTGGCCCTCAGCTGGGATGTCCAGCACAGAGCAGGCTCGGGAGACCAGCAGGCAGGGTCTGGCAACGCAGGAAGACGTCCCATGTACAGGCAGACCCAGAGCGGCCCACGTTCAGAGACGCGATGCAGGGCCGGGACTGGAAGTCACAATGCCATCTTGGGAGACCCGGAGTGGAGAGAAAAGGCACCCAGCAACCTGGCAAACGCCGCTTGTTGGGTGGTCTGCCACAGCTTCCCGGTGACACGGCACCTTCCCCCACCAGGAGTGTGAAAGTGGGCTCGGGGGGCTCCTCAGGATAAGCAGTCCAGATGATGTAGGTGGAGAAGGAATTCCTCTGTGTGAGTAATTGCCAAGGTCCAGTGTTCAGCAACCAGGCTCTCTGTTCCTCACACCCAGCTGGCAGTAAAGTCTGTACATGCTGTTCCTGCATAGCTCTCTCAGCATAATGTCTGCTTCCTAGTGTTTGGGCATACTAGACCTCAATCCACATCGGAGCCTAAGCCTGGAGTACTGCTGTGACAAGTCCTGATCACCTGACTGCAGCACAGCCAATCATATGCACAACAAGCTGCAGTACCCGGTTCCGCTTGAATAAAGATAGATAGATAGATAGATAGATAGATAGATAGATAGATAGATAGAATATGAGTTCAGTCAGCAGGGCTGCCATCAGAAATTGGGGGGCCCGGGACTGACAAAATAGGCAGCCCCCCCCAACTGTGGAGGAGTCAGCTTTAGAATTGCACCAGTTAACGTGTGTGTGTGTGTGTGTGTGTGTGTGTGTGTGTGTCTATATATATATATACAGTATATACTGTATATATAAATATATATATATATATATATATATATATATATACACACACACGTACACACACATACATACATGCATGCATACACACATACATACATACATACATACATACATACATGTGCCGCTGTCGGGAGGGCCCGTTATGCTGATGCTGCCTGCCAGCCCCCATCCCCGCTGTTCTGATGATCTCCTCCATCATCCTGCAGCTGTATTGAAAACGACCCTCCCAAAATGGGCGCCGCCTCAGAGGAGATAGTTATTCAAGATACTAGGAGGCTCTTCTAGTATCTTGAATAACTGTCTTCTCTGAGGTGGCGGACATTTTGGGAGGGAAGCTTTCAATACAGAGCTGATGGAGGGTCGTAGGACAGCGGCAGGACAGCGTGGATGACTGCGGAATGGCGGGAATGGCGGCGGGTGGGCAGATGGCTGCATGAACAAGAAAAGATATCCACTGTGCTGCCAATATTAGCTGGTAAAGGGGTGTCAGTCCCTAATAATGAAGCACAAGAAAATGGAAGAAAACCAGCATTGTTGTTTATCCTATAACCTTAATCAAAACACACACACAGATATATGCATATATATATATATATATATATATATATATTGAAAGAAGAGATTTCCCCAGGGAGCTGATGTCGTACTTTGGTATGTACAAATTTTGTATAATAAAATAATCTTAAAAAAGAGAGATTGTTTATTTTTTTTAAAAGCAATACATAAAACTGTTTACAATTTGCCCAGAATAACAATAAACAATGTTTGTACAGACGATAGTTGTGTTGATAATTCAAACAACATCAAAATGATCTGCTTTGTAGAGATGTCAGAGAACAATGTGCTAACCCAACGCGTTTCGTCCTACAGACTTCATCAGGGGTGTATTAATCAAAGAATCACAATATGGACATACATCTTATCGTGTCTTCAAAAAGGCAATTTAACAATGCTTAAAATAGTATCGGACCAAATTTCACCATATTGGGTATCAATTTAAATTGAATTGGAAGTAACCCTTTCCACTGATTATCCACTGGGTATAACCTTTTTGAAATTTAGAGTAATTCTGAATCAATTTAATCCAATTAAGCCAATAAAATGGCAAATCACTGGATATCTTCAGGATGTCAATTTGGTAATAGTACCAATTAGATTACATCCAGCCCATAAAGTGACTGATCACTGAGTGTCGTCCCAGTGTTTATTTGAACCGGGCAAATCACTGCAATAGTGCCGATTCAATTAAATAAAGCCAATTGAAGCAGCTGATCACTGGATATCGTCCAGGTATCAATTTGAACAAGGCAAACCACTGTAATTGTGCCTCTCCACAGAAAGTAACACTCCTAGCTGCTGCATGCTTTATTTAATTGAATTGGCACTATTGCAGTGATTTGCCCGGTTCAAATAAACACTGGGACGACACTCAGTGATCAGTCACTTTATGGGCTGGATGTAATCTAATTGGTACTATTACCAAATTGACATCTGGAAGATATCCAGTGATTTGCCATTTTATTGGCTTAATTGGATTAAATTGATTCAGAATTACTCTAAATTTCAAAAAGGTTATACCCAGTGGATAATCAGTGGAAAGGGTTACTTCCAATTCAATTTAAATTGATACCCAATATGGTGAAATTTGGTCCGATACTATTTTAAGCATTGTTAAATTGCCTTTTTGAAGACACGATAAGATGTATGTCCATATTGTGATTCTTTGATTAATACACCCCTGTTGAAGTCTGTAGGACGAAACGCGTTGGGTTAGCACATTGTTCTCTGACATCTCTACAAAGAAGATCATTTTGATGTTGTTTGAATTACCAACACAACTATCGTCTGTACAAACATTGTTTATTGTTATTCTGGGCAAATTGTAAACCGTTTTATGTATTGCTTTTTAAAAAAATAAACAATCTCTCTTTTTTAAGATTGTTTTATTATACAAAATTTGTACATACCAAAGTACGACATCAGCTCCCTGGGGAAATCTCTTCTTTCACTATCTGTTCATACCCCATCTAACAGGGGGTATTTTCCCTAAGTTGAAGCTTTCACATCTTTAGCGCGATAAAGGTCTTATATCTTTTCAACGATATATATATATATATATATATATAGAGGTAAGTCCATCGAAGTGGAGGTGCACTGTCGCAATAACAGAACATACACAGTGTTAAGATCAATCATCACCGAAGGTTTATTTGCGTCAACGTTTCGGTCCGTAACCGGACCTTTCTCAAGACAGGTGACACATCTGTTCAATCGAGTCATCATATAATAAAAGTTCATCTGAAAGGACAATGTACATAGTTATGATCACAAGCCTCACCGATCCCTGGAAAACCCCCCGCACCAACAGGGAAAAGATAAACACCACCACAAAGGTGAATATAAATTATACACACGGTGTCCCCAGTGAACTAAGTTATAGGATACAACACCTCACACTCCCGTACCTAGAACGTCTAGTCACATCCACTATAGTGGATTAATGCAGCGGACTCCAACGTATAATGAACTGTTGTCAACAGAGAGGGAGAACATATAATTATATATACCAGCAACCTAGTGATATAGGGTAACACCACTATTACAGGTAATCACCCCCACATACGGTGTAAAATACCTGTATCAGTGACATCTTCATAAAGTGATGCAGCCACAGGTGTAATATATAGCAGCAAATGCTGTCAAAAAGAATTACACAATTCAATATCATTGTAATGCTGGTGCCAGAGTATAAGTAAACACAAAATACAAAGAAGTTACTTACTCCATCAGACGGATGCTGTGCTTGTGACTGCATAGCTATCCCGTCCAGTGGGTGGGGATTAAATAGTACACCGGCCGGAAGTGTCCGTCAAACCGGAAATGCCCCACTCAGTACTTAATCTCCCTCCATAAGGTCTCAACAATACTTATACATATAGCAAACAGTGCGGTTTCCCAGTGTGCAAGACACTGTGTCCGCTCGCTTATCTGGACAGACCATCGCGGCCGCTATTCATTAACTGCGGTCCACGGGCCGGAAGTGACGCCGGTGTGCGTTCCACCATCCCGGAAGTAGCGGTGGAACGCACAACCGCTACTCACAGCTCACGGCTGGACCTACAGTGCTGCAATGATACAGGGATCCAAACAGTGCTGATATATAATCAGACAAAGTATAATAACACAACTAATTTACCTATTCAGGGAACCAACATCTACAACTTAAATGATAGACTAAAGTTCATAATGTCAATTATATACATACAGGTACACATGAACAGATACTGTTACAATGTGCACACGTTAAGTATAAACAAGGGTGCTAGGTGAACCAGAGACCGGTGAGTTCACAAGGGTAGTGGACTACGCCACGGAAATTATCACAACAATATATTTACTGTATACCAATCAATTCCTGGCACTAAAATCACTCATCCATATGTTGCTCTAAATACACAAGACATTGATATAGTATGTCAGGCTACCAGACTCTATGACAATTATTGCACGTTATTACAGAACCCAATGCCCATATCAGACCATCACACTACCAGACCCACCGATGTACTATAGACACCACAATACAATGTATCTATAAGAACACATTGAGTGGATTACCCTCATTCAGACCTCTGGGGGCAACTGTATCCAAGGTGTGAATCCAGTAGCTCTCACGCCGTTTCAATGCTAGAGTCCTATCCCCCCCTGTGGGTTTAGGTGGAATCCAATCAATGAGTCTACATGTCATACTCGCCACCTGATGTCGCGCTTGCAAAAAGTGGCGAGCCACTGGTTTATCAGTCTGTCCAGTCAAAAGTGCCGTATGGATCGATGATCTGTGGTTTGCCATACGGTCACGAAATGCCCGTGTGGTCAATCCCACATAACACAGTCCACATGGACATTTAAGAATATAGATCACAAAATCGAGACGACAATGAAGATGGTACTTAATTCTAATGGTTCTCCCTGTGTGTGGATGGGAAAATGTTGCTCCAGTCAACATGGACCGGCACGTCGTGCAGCCCCCACAGGAGAAACAACCGGGTTTGGCCTGCATCAATGTTAAAGCAGTCTTAGTTACAGATTCGACAGGAAACATAGTTGGACGCATCAGTAGCTGTTTCAAGTTGGCCCCTCTCCTGTAGGCCATCATGGGTGCTTTAACCTGTGTAAAAGGTAAATCTTTATCAGTCGACAGGATAGGCCAATGGCGGCGTACCGCTTTGCTGATCTTCGATGAGTTCCTGTCGTACTGTGTACAAAATACCATCCTATTCTCCTTCTTCTTTTTAGGGATGGTTCCACAGAAAAGACCTGTCGCTTTCTCAAGGCACGTCTTAAGTGTCACAGCCGAGTACCCTCTCTCTAGAAAGCGAGAGGTAATCTCAGTGCATTGTTCCTGCCTCCGGTCTACCTCTGAGTTAATCCTCATAGCTCTCAAATACTGAGAGATAGGCGAACTATCTTTAAGGGCTGGAGGATGATTACTGGATGCTAGTAATAAAGAGTTACGATCTGTAGATTTACGGTATAGTGTAGATAATAGTCTAGAACCCGAGACTATTATAGTGACATCCAAGAAGTTAATCTCAGATCCTGAACACATGGCAGTGAAGCGAATTGGACTGGATAGGGCATTGAGTTCTGCCACCATAGTATCGAATTCCGCCTCAGTTCCCTGCCAGATAAGAAAGATGTCGTCAATGAATCTCCGAAAAAATGTAATCTTATGCCCAAAGCGAGGTTGTATATGGGTCTTCTCATACCACGCCATAAAAAGGTTGGCATACGCAGGGGCCAAATTGGACCGCATCGCCGTGCCAGATAACTACAGGAAATAATCATTTTTGTACATGAAGTGGTTATTTGTGAGAACCAATTCAATAAGGTCCAGAAGGAACTCAGTGGGGAATTCACCACATGGTGTCAGCTCAAAAGCTTGTCTCAATGTCTCTAAACCTTCCCTATGAGGGATCACAGTGTACAGAGAGGCTACATCCATGGTTACCAAGAGGGAACCACTGGTAACCTGGACGTCGGTCAGGCTCTCCAGGAAGTGGCTGGTGTCACGTAGATAACTCGGTATATGTTGGACTAATGGCTGTAAAACACTGTCAAGAAACCGCGCTAATGGCTGAAGTAGAGAGCCCTCAGCAGCGATGATCGGTCGTCCCGGGGGTTGTGCCAATGACTTGTGTATCTTCGGTAGAAGATATATGACAGGACATCTTGGGTTTTCAACCGTCAAGAATGTTCTAAGATCATCAGTAATCCAACGATGCTCATAACCCAGTTGGATAATCCTATCGACCTTCGCCTTGATCCGTGGCACAGGATTGCAGTTCAATTTCTCATATGTTGATCTATCCGCTAATTGTCTGGTCACCTCGCAGTCATAGTCCTCCCAATCTTGGACCACGACCGCACCGCCCTTATCGGCCGGTCTGATGACCAGATGCTTGGCATCCCGGAGTTGTTTCAAGGCCTTTCTTTCTGGAACAGATAGGTTGTCATATGTACGCCTGCTCGGTTTCCCCTTAGTCTCCTGTTGTACAAGACGTAAAAATGTCCGTATACTTGAGTTGGAGGATGGTGGATTCTATCTGTACCTTCTTCAACTCCTGTCCTACTTCCTCAAACACCAATGCTATCAGATCTAACGAGCATTTGTTGAGGACACCGCACCAGCGACTACAGAATACAGGATTATTGCGACCTAACGTAGGGATGTTCGTAATTCGAAATCCTCGTGGAATTTGTTTTTTCCTTAGATATTCGGACAAAAACTGACCGTGGAGAGTTAGGTCAACCTCCCTCTGTCTGTGTTTCAATATTTTATAATAGGTATCAGCTGGGGTTTCAGCCGGTAGAGACTCGAAGTCAAGTTTGTCAAACAACAATTTTTCCCTCTCCTCATCCGTAAACGAGACAGTACCAGCCTCAGCCTGTGCCAACAAACTGTCATCCATGAGGTATACCCCTCCTTGTGCCATATTGGTATAGTAAAGTAAAATAATTAAATATAAATATAATCTATACACAAATATTACTGATGATCTTAGAACATTCTTGACGGTTGAAAACCCAAGATGTCCTGTCATATATTTTCTACCGAAGATACACAAGTCATTGGCACAACCCCCGGGACGACCGATCATCGCTGCTGAGGGCTCTCTACTTCAGCCATTAGCGCGGTTTCTTGACAGTGTTTTACAGCAATTAGTCCAACATATACCGAGTTATCTACGTGACACCAGCCACTTCCTGGAGAGCCTGACCGACGTCCAGGTTACCAGTGGTTCCCTCTTGGTAACCATGGATGTAGCCTCTCTGTACACTGTGATCCCTCATAGGGAAGGTTTAGAGACATTGAGACAAGCTTTTGAGCTGACACCATGTGGTGAATTCCCCACTGAGTTCCTTCTGGACCTTATTGAATTGGTTCTCACGAATAACCACTTCATGTACAAAAATGATTATTTCCTGCAGTTATCTGGCACGGCGATGGGGTCCAATTTGGCCCCTGCGTATGCCAACCTTTTTATGGCATGGTAAGAGAAGACCCATATACAACCTCGCTTTGGGCATAAGATTACATTTTTTCGGAGATTCATTGACGACATCTTTCTTATCTGGCAGGGAACTGAGGCGGAATTCGATACTATGGTGGCAGAACTCAATGCCCTATCCAGTCCAATTCGCTTCACTGCCATGTGTTCAGGATCTGAGATTAACTTCTTGGATGTCACTATAATAGTCTCGGGTTCTAGACTATTAACTACACTATACCGTAAATCTACAGATCGTAACTCTTTATTACTAGCATCCAGTAATCATCCTCCAGCCCTTAAAGATAGTTTGCCTATCTCTCAGTATTTGAGAGCTATGAGGATTAACTCAGCGGTAGACCGGAGGCAGGAACAATGCACCGAGATTACCTCTCGCTTTCTAGAGAGAGGGTACTCGGCTGTAACACTTAAGACGTGCCTTGAGAAAGCGACAGGTCTTTTCTGTGGAACCATCCCTAAAAAGAAGAAGGAGAATAGGATGGTATTTTGTACACAGTACGACAGGAACTCATCGAAGATCAGCAAAGCGGTACGCCGCCATTGGCCTATCCTGTCGACTGATAAAGATTTACCTTTTACACAGGTTAAAGCACCCATGATGGCCTACAGGAGTGGGGCCAACTTGAAACAGCTACTGATGCGTCCAACTATGTTTCCTGTCGAATCTGTAACTAAGACTGCTTTAACATTGATGCAGGCCAAACCCGGTTGTTTCTCCTGTGGGGGCTGCACGACGTGCCGGTCCATGTTGACTGGAGCAACATTTTCCCATCCACACACAGGGAGGACCATTAGAATTAAGTACCATCTTCATTGTCGTCTCAATTTTGTGATCTATATTCTTAAATGTCCATGTGGACTGTGTTATGTGGGATTGACCACACGAGCATTTCGTGACCGTATGGCAAACCACAGATCATCGATCCATAAGGCACTTTTGACTGGACAGACTGATAAACCAGTGGCTCGCCACTTTTTGCAAGCGCGACATCAGGTGGCGAGTATGAAATGTAGACTCATTGATTGGATTCCACCTAAACCCACAGGGGGGGATAGGACTCTAGCATTGAAACGGCGTGAGAGCTACTGGATTCACACCTTGGATACAGTTGCCCCCAGAGGTCTGAATGAGGGTAATCCACTCAATGTGTTCTTATAGATACATTGTATTGTGGTGTCTATAGTACATCGGTGGGTCTGGTAGTGTGATGGTCTGATATGGGCATTGGGTTCTGTAATAACGTGCAATAATTGTCATAGAGTCTGGTAGCCTGACATACTATATCAATGTCTTGTGTATTTAGAGCAACATATGGATGAGTGATTTTAGTGCCAGGAATTGATTGGTATACAGTAAATATATTGTTGTGATAATTTCCGTGGCGTAGTCCACTACCCTTGTGAACTCACCGGTCTCTGGTTCACCTAGCACCCTTGTTTATACTTAACGTGTGCACATTGTAACAGTATCTGTTCATGTGTACCTGTATGTATATAATTGACATTATGAACTTTAGTCTATCATTTAAGTTGTAGATGTTGGTTCCCTGAATAGGTAAATTAGTTGTGTTATTATACTTTGTCTGATTATATATCAGCACTGTTTGGATCCCTGTATCATTGCAGCACTGTAGGTCCAGCCGTGAGCTGTGAGTAGCGGTTGTGCGTTCCACCGCTACTTCCGGGATGGTGGAACGCACACCGGCGTCACTTCCGGCCCGTGGACCGCAGTTAATGAATAGCGGCCGCGATGGTCTGTCCAGATAAGCGAGCGGACACAGTGTCTTGCACACTGGGAAACCGCACTGTTTGCTATATGTATAAGTATTGCTGAGACCTTATGGAGGGAGATTAAGTACTGAGTGGGGCATTTCCGGTTTGACGGACACTTCCCGCCGGTGTACTATTTAATCCCCACCCACTGGACGGGATAGCTATGCAGTCACAAGCACAGCATCCGTCTGATGGAGTAAGTAACTTCTTTGTATTTTGTGTTTACTTATACTCTGGCACCAGCATTACAATGATATTGAATTGTGTAATTCTTTTTGACAGCATTTGCTGCTATATATTACACCTGTGGCTGCATCACTTTATGAAGATGTCACAGATACAGGTATTTTACACCGTATGTGGGGGTGATTACCTGTAATAGTGGTGTTACCCTATATCACTAGGTTGCTGGTATATATAATTATATGTTCTCCCTCTCTGTTGACAACAGTTCATTATACGTTGGAGTCCGCTGCATTAATCCACTATAGTGGATGTGACTAGACGTTCTAGGTACGGGAGTGTGAGGTGTTGTATCCTATAACTTAGTTCACTGGGGACACCGTGTGTATAATTTATATTCACCTTTGTGGTGGTGTTTATCTTTTCCCTGTTGGTGCGGGGGGTTTTCCAGGGACCGGTGAGGCTTGTGATCATAACTATGTACATTGTCCTTTCAGATGAACTTTTATTATATGATGACTCGATTGAACTGATGTGTCACCTGTCTTGAGAAAGGTCCGGTTACGGACCGAAACGTTGACGCAAATAAACCTTCGGTGACGATTGATCTTAACACTGTGTATGTTCTGTTATTGCGAGAGTGCACCTCCACTTCGATGGACTTACCTCTATATCATTAGTGGACCTTATGGCCCATTAGGAGCACCCGCCTGTTGAAGCCTATTTTGTGATGTGAGTGCAGGACTACCCATGTATGTATATATATATATATATATATATATATATATATAAATTAGGATATTTTATATCAATAGTAAATAGACGGATAGGTAAAAGATCCACAAATTTGATTAAAACTATAAAATGGATGAGAAAGTGCTCCAATACACCGTCTCACTATTGTTGTCACCACTAATGGTAATGTAGCATAGAAATAGGACAAGCGTTATTTCCCAGAACCTCTCAATCAGTTAATTTATGCAGGATGTTATCCAGTCAGGATAGTCTCTCTTTGCAGTCCCTTGGCAGAAATGCTATGATGCCGTGTAACAGGGTTTCCGCATCTGAATCCAATGGGTATCCATAAACTGAAATGGAGTGTGGTGGGATAGATTCTCAATTTAGCGGTAAGTCCGTGTAAATCCAATAGGTGGCGACTGGAGACGGTGACAGGCAGTGGCGGATCCAGGGGGGGGGGCACTTGGGCCCGTGCCCCCCCTGTCATTTGTGGCTTTCCCCCCCATCCCCGTCCCCCGCGGCGTCGGCGCCGCCGCACAGGGAGATGGCGGGCGCCCGCTGAGATTGTGTTACCAGCGGGCGCCCGTCTCCCTGCACAGCGGTAGCCGGAGGCAGGAGCTCAGTACTGAGCTCCGGCTTCCGGCGCTGTCACTGTGCTGTGCGCTATGGGAGTGACGTCAGTCATGACGTCTCTCTCATAGTACTGAGGAGAGGACACCAGCCAGGAGGAGGACTGCAGCGGCGCGGGAACGGGGCTCGGTAAGTATGTTTTTTTCTTCCTTAATGCAGCGGGGGCATCTCCTGGGGGAAACTACGGGGGGGACATTACTACTGGGGGGGCACCAGCAAGGGGCATTACTACTGGGGGGGACATCAACAAGGGGCATTACTACTGAGGGGGGGCATTATTACTGGGGGCATTATAACTGGGGGCATCACTACTGGGGGGGCAGCTACTGGGGGCATTATTACTGGGGGGGGGGGCAGCTACTGGGGGCATTATTACTGGGGGGCACCTACAGGGGGCATTACTACTTGGGGCTAAACTACAGGGGCATTACTACTTGGGGGCTAAACTACAGGGGCATTACTACTTGGGGGCTAAACTACAGGGGCCAAACTATTGGGGGCATTACTACTGGAGGCTAAACTATAAGGGGGGCATAACTACAGGGGCTAAACTCCAATGGGGCAAACTACAGGGGGCATTACTACTGGTGGCTAAACTATAAGGGGGGTATAACTACAGGGGCTAAACTACAATGGGGCAAACTATAGGGGGGCATTACTACTGGTGGCTAAACTACTGGGGTCATAACTGCAGGGGCATTACCACTGGGGGCATAATGACTGGGGGCATTACTACAGGCAACATTACTACTGGGGGCAATACGGGCATTGCATAAGGGGCACCACTACTATGGGGTCTATATAAGGGGCACTACCAGTACAGTGGACATTGCATAATGAGGGCTACAACTGTGGGCATTGTATAAGAGGCGCCACATCACATGCACCGAAGCCGCACGCAAATGTACTTGCCCCTTCCATGGTGCCCCCCCTATCATTTTCTTCTGGATCCGCCCCTGGTGACAGGCAAGCTTGACGCATTTCTCTGGGCAGAGCAACACCCAGTTTCCTCAGAAGCATGAGCAGTATGAGACTGGTGTCTCCGGAGCACACTTATATACCCCTCTAATGGGGGAAATTGCTGACACATGTTTGAACATCATTTATCCTACCCGTCACTAATATTGAAAATGTAAAGCAAAAAGGCAATCCCACCTGTCCTTAGGACATAGACACATACCTTAAACCTTAAAATTTCCACATTTAGAAGGGCTTCACAAAATTGAATAGAAACTGATGTGTGGTCACATGACCCGCACCCGGGCACGTGTTCCCCGCTGACCAATTACCAGAGGGGATTACGATCTTGTAGTCCAGCCATATGATCACATCATCTCCTATTGAGATAACACTATTTAGTTCCTGGTAGCGGGTCACGTGACCGAGTTCCGATCACGTGATCCTGTCTCAACCAGTGAGAGAGGTCCAAACAAAAGCCCATCCCCACTGTGACATCAGCCCAATCTGGTTGTCATGGTAATAATACCAGAGTCCGGTCACGTGACCAGGGAACCCTTGATTGAAATATCAGATTAAGTTCCTGGTTGTGGGTCACGTGACCGGACGCCACTCACATGGTCTCGGATTGACAAATGAGAAATGTCTTACTAGATAACCACTTGTTGTAAAAGTATATATCGACAGGTCCAATTTAGTATCCATAGTAACCGGCACGTATGATAACATTCACCATCCAATCATAAACTTGCCAATGAAATAATCATTATAAATACACTAAGGGTTTGTTTATACATGAAACCATTATTTTTCTGCATGGCTCCCTCACTTTCTATCCTCTGACATCTCCACCATCATTATGGGTGATTTCAATCTCTCTATTGACAGTCCACAATCTCCCCATGCCTCAAAACTACTCTCTCTAACCTCCTCTCTTGGCCTCTCCCAATGGACTGACTCCCCTACTCATCAGGAGGGCCACTGCCTTGATCTTGTATTCACCAGACTATGCTCTGTTTCTGAACTCACTAACACTCCTTTCCCTCTCTCAGATCACAACCTTATCACATGCATGCTCTCCTCCATTACTTCAAACTCCATGTCCCTAAAGTCTACAAGGACACCTCTTACCCGCAGAAATATTAACGCTATTAATTTTCAACAACTATCTACCTCTCTGCAACCACTGCTTTCACCAATTTCTACATTCACCTCTCCAGAGACTGCTGTGTCACACCTTAACCAAACTCTAGTAACAGCACTTGATGAAGTGGCTCCAGCTACCCATCACACTACACGTAGACTTAGATGTCAACCGTGGCACTCTAAATACACTAGACACTTACAAAAACTCTCACGAAAAGTTGAACGCCAGTGGCGTAAATCTCGTAGTTCAAGTGACTTTCTCACATGTAAGACCACCTACCACTCTTATCGTACTGCTCTGGACACTGCTAAACAAACATATTTTCAATCTCTCATCTCTGCTCAAGCCTCTAACCCCAAGCGACTTTTTAATACATTTAAATCACTTCTTGTCCCTCCATCACCTAACCCACCAGCCACTGTCAGTGCGCAAGATCTTGCTTCCTATTTCAAGGACAAGATTGACAAGATCCGAAATGAAATGGTATGCTCTTCCACAGCAAGTGACCTGCTCCATTCCCTGCCTGAACCCTCTAACACCTTCTCTTCCTTTGATCCTACAAATGAAGATGAAGTATCTGCACTCTTTTCATCTGCCTACTCTAATACCTCTCCCCTTGACTCTATACCCTCACAAATTAGTAAAGCTCTGTCTACTGTGCTCATCCCAACCTTAACGAAAATCTGTAATCTCTCCCTGTCTACTGGTATCTTTCCTTCTCTATACAAGCATGCAGTGATTACTCCCATTCTGAAAAAACAAAACTCTGACCCGAACTCTCTCTCTAACTACCGTCCCATCTCTCAGCTCCCATGCCCCTCCAAGCTACTGGAGAGACTTGCCTACACTCGCCTCACACACTTTCTTAACTCACACAGCCTACTGGACCCACTTCAGTCAGGATTTCGTGCCCAACACTCCACAGAGACAGCACTGACTAAGGTAGTGAAGGATTTGGTCACTGCTAAATCTAAAGGACATTTCTCTCTACTTATTCTCCTTGATCTCTCTGCTGCTTTTGACACTGTTGACCACTCTCTTCTCATACAAACACTACAATCCCTAGGTATTCAGGACACAGCCCTTTCTTGGTTCTCATCCCACCTATCTAATCGCTCCTTCAGTGTTCGTTTCTCTGATTCCACCTCTCCTTCGCTACCTCTCTCAGTTGGAGTACCGCAAGGCTCAGTCCTAGGTCCTCTGCTTTTCTCTATCTATACCACATCTCTTGGCAAACTAATCAACTCTTTTGGATTTCAGTACCATCTGTATGCGGATGATACTCAAATATACCTATCCTCCCCTGATTTGTCACCATCTGTATTGGGCCGTGTCACTGAATGCCTTTCTGCCATTTCATCTTGGATGACGTCTCGCCACCTCAAACTTAATATTTCCAAAACAGAATTAATTATATTTCCACCGGCCAATAGTAGTTTCCAACCTGATATCTCTATCACTGTTGAGAACTCTGCAATCACCCCTACCCCACAAGCTCGCTGCCTAGGTGTCATTCTTGACTCTGAACTGTCCTTTGTTACCCACATTCAATCTGTCTCAAGATCATGTTACATACATCTAAGAAACATATCCAAAATACGCCCTTATCTTACACAAGACACAGCAAAAACTCTAATCCATGCTCTCATTATCTCCCGCATTGATTATTGTAATAGTCTCCTGACCGCTCTTCCTAAACATAGGCTCTCACCACTACAATCCATTTTGAAAGCAGCTGCGAGGCTAATCTTCCTTGCCAGACGTTCATCATCTGCAGATCCGCTCTGTCAGCCCCTCCATTGGTTACCGGTATTCTACCGTATTAAATATAAAATACTTTTACTCACACACAAGGCTATTAACCAAACTGCACCAACATACATCTCTTCACTCATCTCAAAATATCTCCCTACCCGACCTCTCCGCTCTGCACAAGATCTACGTCTCTCATCCACACGCATTACTTGTTCACACTCAAAATTACAGGACTTTATCCGGGCTTCACCCACTCTGTGGAATGCCCTCCCACGCACAGTAAGACTCGCCTCTAGTCTCCAAACCTTTAAATGTTCCCTGAAAACTCACCTCTTCAGACAAGCCTATCAAATTCCAGACCCACCCACATAACCTTCAGTGCTACCCTATCTAATTACATCCTCTGTAGAGTATTAATAACATCACATATCTTGTCTTTCTTTAGTCTCACACCCTCCTGACACTTGGATAACTTTGTGGGGTATCATCATACAACCCATTAAGAACCTAGCAATCTGGTGGACCATTATGCAATAGGTAGCATCTATCCTTGTGTATCTATGCCTATTTCCCTATAGATTGTAAGCTTGCGAGCAGGGCCTTCCTACCTCTATGTCTGTCTGTTTTTACCCTGTTTTGTTCTATTACTGTTGTTCTAATTGTAAAGCGCAACGGAATATGCTGCTCTATATAAGAAACTGCTAATAAATAAATAAATAATAAATATAAAGATATAATTATATTAATATAACGCTGTGAGAACTCTTCAGCATTGAAAAGATTAATATCATGTTGTTTAGACATGCAAAAAGGTTAGTTCATTGTGGATTGGAACACCAACGGACAGACAGAAACAAGAGCAGAAACAGAAACAAAAATAAGGGTTATATTGATTCCTTTCTCTCATACTCTATTGTTTAAGTAATCATTTTTTGATTTTTTGATATATAGGGGCCATAACCAGGGCCGGCGCTACCATTAGGCAGCTTTAGGGCTAAAACACACTACACAGCTTTTGCCGGCTGGGAAAAAGCCGGACGGCTTTTTCCCGTGCCGGCATTGTAGTTACAGTGTGAGGGGTAGGGTCCCTTCACACTGCACGGCCGCCGGCCCGGCTGCCAGGCGGCCGCCGGGCCGTCTATGGAGCCAGTAAACCATGTGTGTGATGGGGAGCTTTCCAGAGACGTGCAGTCAGGGGAGGCAGGAGGCAGTGCCTCCCCTGTCATAATGATTTAAATAATAAAAAGAAGATATTTATGACACAGCGTCTGTTATAAATATCTTCTTCTATTATTTTAATCATTGTCCCCTGTCACTGTGCTGCATCCTTGGGCTGGGAGGCAGCGGGAGAGGTGCCTCCCGCTGCTACCATTACAGTCCGGGCAGCGGGGGGCGGGCAGGGGGCGGAGTGCAGCAATGGGCTGTGAAAGCCCATTGAAAATGCACGGGGAAGCGGCACCTATACTGGTGCCGCAATGACAGGGGCGTGCATTCAGCCCCGATGAATGCACGCCCCTGTCAGTCCCCCACATGTGATTGGCCCAGCGGATCCAGTGCTGGATCCGCTGTCCAATGACTAGCGATCCCCGGCCCCTTCCCGGCTGCAGCAGGCGCCGTGGGCTGTGTGGGCGCCCGCTGCAGCCAGCGCCGCTGAGCAGCGCTACTATGGGAGAGACGTCATGATTCATGACGTCTCTCCTATAGTAGAGACGAGCTGCCCGGCGGACGGAGACGGACAGCGCTACAGGATCAGTAAGTAAGTATGTGTGTGTGTGTGTGTGTTTTTTTTTTATGTGTTTGGGCTTTGGGGGGCACCGCCACAAGGGGTAATGCTACAAGGGGCACAGTGACTGGGGGCACAACTACGGGGGCACAGCTACAGGGGGCACAGTGACTGAGGGCACAGCTACAGGGGGCACAGTGACTGGGGGCACAACTACAGGGGGCACAGTGACTGGGGACATAGCTATTGCGGGCAGAGTTACAAGGGGCACAGTGACTGGGGACACAACTATATGGGGCACAGCGACTGGGGGCACAACTACAGGGGACACAGTGACTGGGGGCATAGCTATTGCAGGCAGAGCTACAAGGGGCACAGTGACTGGGGGCACAACTATATGGGGCACAGTGACTGGGGGCACAACTATATGGGGCACAGTGACTGGGGGCACAACTACAGGGGGCACAGTGACTGGGGGCACAACTACAAGGGGCACAGCGACTGGGGGCACAACAACAAGGGGCACAGCTACTGGTGGCATAGCTATTGGGGGCAGAGCTACAAGGGGCACAGCGAGTGGGGGCACTGCTACTCGGGGCACAGCGACTGGGGGCACAATCACAGGGGTCACAACTACTGGGGGCACAGCCACAAGGGGCACTGCTACAGGGGGCACAGCAACGGGGCACAGCGACTGGGGGCACTGCTACTCGGGGCACAATTGCAGGGGTCACAACTACTGGGGGCACAGCCACAAGGGGCACAGCTACTGGGGGCAAAGCTACAGGGGTCACAACTACTGGGGGCACAGCCACAAGGGGCACAGCTACTGGGGGCAAAGCTACAGGGGTCACAACTACTCGGGGCACAGCGACAGGGGGCACAGCGACAGCGGGCACAACTACTCAGGCACTTCTACTGGGGGCACAGCTAGAGGGGTGACAACTGCTGGGGGCGCCTGCTCCATCCTCCCAGCCAGCAGCAGAACTCTCCCCTGTCTGTGCTAATGTCTTCCTGCGTCAGCGAGTGCATAATATTCATTCATCTCTCTCTCTCTCTCTCTCTCTCTCTCTCTCTCTCTCTCTCTCGTTCTCTCTCCCTCCCCCACTCCTGTGGATTACTTTGTTTGTAAGTTTAATGTTCATTTTTACAGGTACCGGCCCTATTGGATTCTACTGGACAAGTGGACGTGATTCTCGGCGTGGGATGTAGGTAAGTATGTGTGAGTGTGTAAGTGTGTTTTAATAAATTTTTACTTACACGGTGTGTGTGTTGTGTTTTTCTTTGGGTATTTTTTGTTGTTGTAGAAATACAGGTACCAGCGAGCCCGTTATTTCCCCACATGCTGGTACTTGAGGTTCTCCAAGTACCAGCAAGCGGGGGAGGCTTGCTGGGCCTTGTAGTTCCACAACAAAAAACAATATTCTTTTTTTACACACTTATGGCTAGTTGGGGGGGGGGGGGTAATGCCACGGCCGCAGGAACCTACATAAATGTGTCCCCCGGCTGTGGCATTATGTCCCTGGCTAGTGGAGCCCGGTGCTGGTTTTAAAAATACGGGGGACCCCTACATCTTTTGTCCCCCATATTTTTGGAACCAGGACCGGTCTAAGAGCCCGGTGCTGGTTGTGTACATACGGGGAACCCCTGTCCAATTTTTCCCCAGTATTTATACAACCAGGACCGGCTCAAAGAGCCAGAGGCTGGTTAGACTTAGGAGGGGGGACCTCACGCATTTTTATTTATTTTTACATTTTTTTAACCCATTCAGACCGTTCTCCATTAAGTTAATGGAAGCCCTGGACAACAAAATTGCATTCATGTCCTCCTCCCACTCCCTTCCCAGTCCCTAACACTAATTATTATTATTTTTTTTGTATAAAAATGTACAGTATATCACAAGTATGATGAGCAGGCATGCAGCGGGCATTGGCAGCATCGGACTGAGATACAAATTAGTAGCGGAGGGCTGGGTCAGTTGATGGTGGGCAAGTTTGTAAGCCATTGGCGGTGGCAGCGGGCATCAGCTCAGGGGCAGTAGCGGGCATTGGCTCGGCGGCGGTAGGGGTCATCGGCAGATTCGGTGGACATTATGGCTGTAGTGCCTCACCAGCCACTGACCTCACCGCACGCCACTGGAGCTTTCACACAAAACGTTTTTTTCTGAAGCCGTGTCTGATGCTGCGCATGCGCACAGCATCACACACGGCTCAAAGCCGTCCTGTGTGCGAGACTCTGCCGGTTTCTCCCGGATGGCAAAAAGCCGGACAAAGTTTGTCCGGCTTTTTGCCATCCGGGAGAAAACGGCCAGTGTGTTACAGCCCTTAGGCAGCTGCCTATGGGCACCGGCCACTAGAGGGCGGCACGCTCCTGCAAAATCAGTTTTACTTAAAATTATGTTTTGCTAGGCTATCCTAGCGGTGGTCTCAGCGCGGGTCTGGCCAGCTGCAGCCGCCGTTTTCAGTCAACATCGCCTCTGGCCCGGGTCAACTGCCTTTTCCACCCCCCCTCTGCTGACAGACCGCGGAAACAAACAAGCGCCAACAAGAAGGAATAGCTGCGGCTCCCACTCGGCCAAGCTGCGGTACACATTAAGCATTTGGGGCCACCCTTACCGACTGTGGTAAGCTGCTGGTGGCCAATCGCCTGCTCCCGGCTCCCTTATATTTGCCTGAACCCGGCCGGCTCCACCTCCTGCTCCTGCAAGGTTAGTCAGTGTGAGAGGAGCGACGCAGTGCTGCCATGGAACCCCACCATCTATGGCACACTGTATCAGCCACAGTCAGCAAAAAAAGTTAATACAAATTGTCTATGTCATCTTGCTATTAAAGTACATAAGGGTTGATAGGTATAATTTATATAAAGGAAGGGGGTGGTGGGAATGATAGGGGTGATTAACAGAAAATAAATAAGGGGGTCCACAAAATTATATATATATATATATATATATATATATATATATATATATACACACACACACACATACACTACTTATGTATGCTTTGGAAGAATCTCTTTTTGTGTTAGACAAGTTTTCACATATAAAATTTAGAGATAATCTGGAGGCATTGCCCTAAAGGAGCAGTGTAGTAAGGGTTAATTCTATTTATTTCGTTTTATGTTAGATATAATAGGGTAATGGTAGATAAACCTTAGAACCATGCTTTAACTAGTGGATGCACTTCAGAATAAGCGCTTTTTAGTATTCACAAGTAACATTATTAATGTAACAATGTCTTAGAGTTAATTGTAACAGGTTTTTTGGATACAAATGTTTAATTTCATCGGCTGCATAGCCTTTGATATACGGAGGTTTTTTGAGTGATAATATTGATTGGCCATTTACCGTAAATAGCTGCTGCCTTCACCCGATGTAAGAGCAGTGTCAGTATTCTTCATTTTTAATGTTGTACTTTGTCGGTTTAGTGTGTTTTTAAAACTTTACAAACCTATATAAATGAGATCGGTGTTTGAGCACTTTTGGTGATAAAAGTATTTTCTATGGTTGCTATGGTTACCACACTCACATTGACGTCATTGAGACTTCTGGTGGTCAATTGTTAATGACATCAATGCGATCCACACACCGGCGGGGAGGGTGGTTTTCTCACCTGACTGGTACCTTATTCCTGAATGGTATGTCTATATAAAGATACTTTTTTGTATTTGTATTATTTCCTGATGACAATTTAAAAAATAAATTGAAACATTGAAGAAGTAAATAGGACGGATGTCCGTTTCTTACCAATGGACATATATATATATATATATATATATATATATATATGTGCTCAAGTTAAGAATGTGGGAACCCCTGGGCTATCAGTTTCACTATCACGTGGACATGTAATGGGAATAGTACCCTGTAGCGAG
The DNA here is from genome assembly GCF_028390025.1 of Pseudophryne corroboree. Classification (NCBI taxonomy): domain Eukaryota; kingdom Metazoa; phylum Chordata; class Amphibia; order Anura; family Myobatrachidae; genus Pseudophryne; species Pseudophryne corroboree. The sequence continues at coordinate 17,253,422 of NC_086445.1, read as the reverse complement.
CAAGGGTACGTTTTACTGTCCTGATCAAGTTTACTCACTGAGTTTCATGAAAAGGATATACTGTGGTATAAAGAGGTTGGATTTATATATATATATATATATATATATATATATAATGTAATTTTATTGTTATGTATAATGTGTACCCTTGAGGCACTCACAGTACATCGCAGGGATTACTACTGTGTGGCAGGGCGTGAATGGGCTCTATTGTGGTGTAATGTGAATAAGGGACACTACTTTGTGACATAACTTAGATAAGGGGCACTACTGTTTGATGAAACATTAATGAGAGGCACTATTGTGTTGTAACGTGAATAAGGAAGGGGGTAGGCTTAAGTTTTGCCTAGGGTGCCGAAACACCTTGCACCGGCCCTGGCCATAACCATTGTATTTCGTCTCACAAGATCTTACTATGCAAGGCACCTACTACAATACTATATTGAGTTCAAGAGTTTCATTCAACTCTCCAGGGTGCAAACTGTTAAATTGTAGTGTCCAATATCTCTCTCTTTTACATAGTATAGTGAATCTATCACCACCTCTATTAGTCTGGGGTATAGATTCTAAACCAATGATTGATAAGCTGTCTGGTTTACTATCATGAAAATTATTAAAATGTGGTGGTATACTATATGTAGAGCTTTCATTAATTATGTTCCGTCTATGTTCCATAAACCTGGTTTTCAACATTCTAATGGTCCTCCCAACATAGTGGAGGCCACAACCACAGGTAAGTAGGTATACCACGTATTTAGTATCACAATTCATAAAGGACTTCAAATGATATATAGTCTCCTGTGGTGGCTGCATGAGCATCCCGGGCCCTCCTCTCTCTGTCAGAGAGGCTGGGCCCGGACAGCTGTGCCCCCAGCACCCCCCTGAAGGCAGTCCTGCAAGTCAGTGACTCAAAATATAAATAAATAAATAATTATAATAATAATAATAATAATAATAATAATAAAGACATTGTAAAGTCCAGCTGCTAGAGTGGGTGATGGAGCGAAGCAGTGGGTTGGGATGACTAGGAGTGGATGATGGAGAAGCAATGGGTGACAGGGAGAAGGTGACAGGCAGTGGGTGACAGGGAGTATGTTATAGAGAGAGGCAGTGGGTGACCAGCGGTAGGTGAGTGATGGTGAATTGGTGACGAAAAGAATTAGTGGCTTACATGGAGAGGATGATGGGGAGACAGTGGGTGATAGGGAGAGGGTGACAGGCAGTGGGTGAAAGGGAGTGCGTGATGGAAAGAGACAGTGCATGATCAGAAGAGGTGACAGGCAGTGGGTGACAGAGTGAGTGACAATGAGTGGGCAATGGAGAGAGTCAACGGCTTACAGGGAGAGGGTTATGGAGAGGCAGTGGGTGACAGGGAGATGGTGACAGGTAATGGGTGACATGCAGTGGGTGATAGAGTGTCAGTGAGAGGGTGATGGAGAAAGGCAGTGGCTTGCAGGGAGAGAGTGACAGAGAGGCAGTGGGTGACAGGGAGTTGGTAACAAGCAGTGGGTGATGAGAGAAGCATTGGGTGACCAGGAGATGGTGACAGGCAGTTGGTGACAGGGAGTGTGTGATGTAGAGCGGCAGTGGGTGACCAGGAAAGGGTGACAGGCCGTGGGTAACGGAGTGAGTGTGTCACAAAATGGAGGTTTCCTGTGCTCCCCAGTCGCGCCTTGGTCTACCTCTGCTGCAAGCCTGGGCATGATCCCTCGTTCAAGCATGTCCCCGCTGTGTCCTGCTGCTCGCCGTAGCATCCATGATTGTGCTCCAGCATCTCCCTGCTGACAGCCTTTGGACCAGGTCGCAGCACGCCGGAGTTCCTGCTGCTCCCCTCCATGGGCAGCACCATGACAGTCTGCAGTCAGCTGGTTCCCCGGGAGCCAACCCGGAGTCTCTCCACGTCATGTGAGTCGCTCATCCACTCAGCTGCACTGGGTATAAGTTCCAGCTCTCAGCACTAACAAGCTGTCTGTGCTTGGGTGTCTCCCAGCCTGGAGTGAGCTCCAGAATCTCCTGCTGGTAATAGACAGTGCAAGTTACCATCCCCCGCACCGCCTGACTCCCTGGATGAGTTAAAGGGCCATTGCTGCCATTACATCCTGGCATCTCCAGTGATCCAGAGGGACAGACCTATATCCCTAGCGGCATTAGAGATTCTGCTGGTTCCTACCAGCTTCCAGTTCACCGCTGTGCAAGGTAGCTCACAATAATATCCGGAAAACCTGCCGCTCTGCTGTCTACAACATTGCAGTATCCATTGTGCAGAACCACCGCATCACAACTACTGGGAAAACAGCAGTGCCGACACTGCACAGCATATGGAATCCTGATTGCGCTACCTCAGCTGCCCAGCACCTGGAAACCCGTATTGCTGACATCCTCAGCTTCATGTACAAGTATGGCCGACATCCTCGGCTTCATCTACAAGTATTGCCAACATCCTTGGCTTCATCTACAAGTGTTGCTGACATCCTCGGCTTCGTCACCAAGCATTGCCGACATCCTCGGCTTCATCTACAAGTGTTGCTGACATCCTCGGCTTCATCTACAAGCATTGCCGACATCCTCGGCTTTGTCCACAAGCATTGTCGCCATTCTCGGTTTCATCTACAAGCATTGCCGACATCCTTGGCTTTGTGTACAAGCTATTTCGACATCCTCGGCTTCGCCTACAAGTATTGCTGACATCCTCAGCTTCGTCTACAAGCATTGCCGACATCCTCGGTTTCGTTTACAAGTATTGCTGATGTCCTCGGCTTCATCCTCAAGTATTGCTGATGCCCTCAGCTTCTTCTACAGTTATTGCTGATGTCCTCAGTTCTTGTCTACAGTCATTGCCATAGACTTCCACACTGGTACCAGTCAGTGACCCGAGCCTCTCCTGCATTGCTGTTCCTCCCAGCATTCCGTTACTCACCAGTCCTCGCGTGACTATCTTTATAGGTGTTACCCAGCTACCAATTGCACGGGTGGCTCTCACCATCAGTGTTCCAGTACCCATAGCTGGTCACCTAACATCACAGTTCATACTGCCTGACTGCCACGCCTGAAGGAGCAGACCAAGTCTTAAGCCAGCCCAGTTCTGTCCACAGCGCTCAAGACAAGACCCAGTGTCCAGTACTAGTCCGGGTGCACAACCAAACTCAGCCGTGACAGAGTGACAGTGAGTGGATGACGAAGAAAGGCAGTGATTTGCAGGGAGAAAGTGACAGAGAGGCAGCGGGTGACAGGGAGTGGGTAACAGACAGTGGGTAATGAGAGAAGCAGTGGGTGACTGGCAGTGTGTGACAGGAAGTGCGTGATGGACAGAGGAAATGGGTGACAGGGAGTGTTTGATGAAGAGAGGCTGTGGGTGACAGGGAGCTTATGATGAGGAGAGGCAATGGGTGACAAGGAGTGTATTATGAAGAGCGACAGTGGGTGATAGGGAGCTTATGATGAGGAGAGACAGTGGGTGACAGGGAGTGTATGATGAAGAGAGGCAGTGGGTGACAGGGGCAGTATGATGAAGAGAGGCAGTGGGTGACAGGAATAGTATGATGAAGAGAGGCAGTGGGTGACAGGGATAGTATGATGAAGAGAAGCAGTGAGTGACAGGGAGCTTATGATGAAGAAAGGCAGTGGGTGACAGGGATAGTATGATGAAGAGAAGCAGTGAGTGACAGGGAGCTTATGATGAAGAGAGGCAGTGGGTGACAGGGATAGTATGATGAAGAGAGGCAGTGGGTGACAGGGAGCTTATGATGAGGAGAGGCAGTGGGTGACAGGGAGTTTATGATGAGGAGAGGCAGTGGATGACAGTGAGTGTATAATGAAGAGGCAGAGGGTGACAGGGATTGTATGATGAAGAGATGCAGTGGGTGACAGGGAGTGTACAGATGGAGCATCCGTTACATTGGCTCTTTGTGTGACTAGGCGCTCCTGCCTGGGCGCACCTAATCACTGCGAGCATCTCCGTCTGGACGGGTGCACACGCCCAGACGGAGACGCTCCCCATTCACTTTAATGGAGAGCGTCTCCGTCTACGCGCCCGGACAGAGACGCTCTGAATTGGAGTATCTCTGCGCACTCCCGGCATGACTAGGCGGACGAATCGCCTAGACACGTCGGGAGTGCACGCCTGTGCCTGGGCAAGCTAAGATAATGCTGGCTCCATTTGTATGATGAAGAGAGGCAGTGGGTCACCTGGAGAGGGTGACAGGCAGTGAGTTTTTGTTTTTTTGCTATGTTGTGTAGGTCAGTGTAGTGCTTAAACATGTTTTAGTCTAAAAAAAGAGAAAACAGACTTTAGTACTGGGCCTGAAGAAACTCAGTGCCAGACTGTATATACTCATATGGAGCACCACCCCTGGAAAAGCACTGGCCCTGCTAACCCTGCTATAGGGATATCCACTGGGTAGCTCTGTGGCATAAAGAGAGGTGACTGGCTGCTAATTATCTGAGCAGAAGAAGCCAGGTACCGATGTGAGGAGACCATCACTATGCAGCCTCTGCTGGTATAAGAGTGAGAAGTACAGATACCTTTCCCTTCCCTGGCAGGTCTCTGTTACAGTCCTTACACCTGGGTGCTTACAGATGTGAGGAGACCATCACTATGCGGCCTCTGCTGGTATAAGAGTGAGAAGTACAGATACCTTTCCCTTCCCTGGCAGGCCTCTGTAACAGTCCTTACACCTGGGTGCTTACAGATGTGAGGAGACCATCACTATTCGGTCTCTGCTGGTATAAGAGTGAGAAGTACAGATACCTTTCCCTTCCCTGGCAGGCCTCTGTAACAGTCCTTACACATGGGAGCTTACAGATATGAGGAGACCATCATTATGCGGCCTCTGCTGGTATAAGAGTGAGAAGTACAGATACCTTTCCCTTCCCTGGCAGGGCCTCTGTAACAGTCCTTACACCTGGGTGCTTACAGATGTGAGGAGACCATCACTATGTAGTCTCTGCTGGTATAAGAGTGAGAAGTACAGATACCCATCCCTTCCCTGGCAGGGCCTCTGTAACAGTCCTTACGAATATCAGGAGACCATCACTATGCGGCCTCTGCTGGTATAAGAGTGAGAAGTACAGATACCTTTCCCTTCCCTGGCAGGGCCTCTGTAACAGTCCTTACGGATATCAGGAGACCATCACTATGCGGCCTCTGCTGGTATAAGAGTGAGAAGTACAGATACCTTTCCCTTCCCTGGCAGAGCTTCTGTAACAGTCCTTACACCTGGGTGCTTACAGATGTGAGGAGACCATCACTATGCGGCCTCTGCTGCTATAAGAGTGAGAAGTACAGATACCTTTCCCTTCCCTGGCAGGGCCTCTGTAACAGTCCTTACACCTGGGAGCTTACAGATGTTAAGAGACCATCACTATGTGGCCTCTGCTGGTATAAGAGTGAGAAGTACAGATACCTTTCCCTTCCCTGGCAGGGCTTCTGTAACTGTCCTTACACCTGGGAGCTTACAGATGTGAGGAGACCATCACTATGTAGTCTCTGCTGGTATAAGAGTGAGAAGTGCAGATACCTTTCCCTTCCCTGGCATGGCTTCTGTAACAGTCCTTACACCTGGGTGCTTACAGATGTGAGGAGACCATCACTATGCGGTCTCTGCTGGTATAAGAGTGAGAAGTACAGATACCTTTCCCTTCCCTGGCAGGGCTTCTGTAACAGTCCTTACACCTGGGTGCTTACAGATGTGAGGAGACCATCACTATGCGGTCTCTGCTGGTATAAGAGTGAGAAGTACAGATACCTTTCCCTTCCCTGGCAGGGCCTCTGTAAAAGTCCTTACACCTGGGTGCTTACAGATGTGAGGAGACCATCACTATGCGGTCTCTGCTGGTATAAGAGTGAGAAGTACAGATACCTTTCCCTTCCCTGGCAGGGCTTCTGTAACAGTCCTTACACCTGGGAGCTTACAGCTGTGAGGAGACCATCACTATGTGGTCTCTGCTGGTATAAGAGTGAGAAGTACAGATACCTTTCCCTTCCCTGCCAGGCTTCTGTAACAGTCCTTACACCTGGGTGCTTACAGATGTGAGGAGACCATCACTATGCGGCCTCTGCTGGTATAAGAGTGAGAAGTACAGATACCTTTCCCTTCCCTGGCAGGGCCTCTGTAACAGTCCTTACACCTGGGTGCTTACAGATGTGAGGAGACCATCACTATGCGGCCTCTGCTGGTATAAGAGTGAGAAGTACAGATACCTTTCCCTTCCCTGGCAGGGCCTCTGTAACAGTCCTTACACCTGGGTGCTTACAGCTGTGAGGAGACCATCACTATGCGGCCTCTGCTGGTATAAGAGTGAGAAGTACAGATACCTTTCCCTTCCCTGGCAGCGCCTCTGTAACAGTCCTTACACCTGGGTGCTTACAGCTGTGAGGAGACCATCACTATGCGGCCCCTGCTGGTATAAGAGTGAGAAGTACAGATACCTTTCCCTTCCCTGGCAGGGCCTCTGTAAAAGTCCTTACACCTGGGAGCTTACAGCTGTGAGGAGACCATCACTATGCGGTCTCTGCTGGTTTAAGAGTGAGAAGTACAGATACCTTTCCCTTCCCTGACAGGCTTCTGTAACAGTCCTTACACCTGGGTGCTTACAGCTGTGAGGAGACCATCACTATGCGGTCTCTGCTGGTATAAGAGTGAGAAGTACAGATACCTTTACCTTCCCTGGCAGGGCCTCTGTAACAGTCCTTACACCTGGGTGCTTACAGATGTGAGGAGACCATCACTATGTGGTCTCTGCTGGTATAAGAGTGAGAAGTACAGATACCTTTCCCTTCCCTGGCAGGGCCTCTGTAACAGTCCTTACACCTGGGTGCTTACAGATGTGAGGAGACCATCACTATGCGGCCTCCGCTGGTATAAGAGTGAGAAGTACAGATACCTTTCCCTTCCCTGGCAGGCCTCTGTAACAGTCCTTACACCTGGGTGCTTACAGATGTGAGGAGACCATCACTATTCGGTCTCTGCTGGTATAAGAGTGAGAAGTACAGATACCTTTCCCTTCCCTGGCAGGGCCTCTGTAACAGTCCTTACACCTGGGTGCTTACAGCTGTGAGGAGACCATCACTATTCGGTCTCTGCTGGTATAAGAGTGAGAAGTACAGATACCTTTCCCTTCCCTGGCAGGGCCTCTGTAACAGTCCTTACACCTGGGTGCTTACAGATGTGAGGAGACCATCACTATGTGGCCTCTGCTGGTATAAGAGTGAGAAGTACAGATACCTTTCCCTTCCCCTGGCAGGCCTCTGTAACAGTCCTTACACCTGGGTGCTTATAGATGTGAGGAGACCATCACTATGTGGTCTCTGCTGGTATAAGAGTGAGAAGTACAGATACCTTTCCCTTCCCTGGCAGGGCCTCTGTAACAGTCATTACACCTGGGTGCTTACAGATGTGAGGAGACCATCACTATGCGGCCTCTGCTGGTATAAGAGTGAGAAGTACAGATACCTTTCCCTTCCCTGGCAGGCCTCTATAACAGTCCTTACACCTGGGGGCTTACAGATGTGAGGAGACCATCACTACTCGGTCTCTGCTGGTATAAGAGTGAGAAGTACAGATACCTTTCCCTTCCCTGGCAGGCCTCTGTAACAGTCCTTACACCTGGGTGCTTACAGATGTGAGGAGACCATCCTATTCGGTCTCTGCTGGTATAAGAGTGAGAAGTACAGATACCTTTCCCTTCCCTGGCAGCGCCTCTGTAACAGTCCTTACACCTGGGTGCTTACAGATGTGAGGAGACCATCACTATGCGGCCTCTGCTGGTATAAGAGTGAGAAGTACAGATACCTTTCCCTTCCCTGGCAGGGCCTCTGTAACAGTCCTTACACCTGGGTGCTTACAGATGTGAGGAGACCATCACTATGCGGTATCTGCTGGTATAAGAGTGAGAAGTACAGATACCTTTCCCTTCCCTGGCAGGCCCTCTGTAACAGTCCTTACACCTGGGTGCTTACAGATGTGAGGAGACCATCACTATGCGGCCTCTGCTGGTATAAGAGTGAGAAGTACAGATACCTTTCCCTTCCCTGCCAGGCCTCTGTAACAGTCCTTACACCTGGGTGCTTACAGCTGTGAGGAGATCATCACTATGCGGTCTCTGCTGGTATAAGAGTGAGATGTGCAGATACCTTTCCCTTCCCTGGCAGGCCCTCTGTAACAGTGCTTACACCTGGGTGCTTACAGATGTGAGGAGACTATCACTATGAGGTCTCTGCTGGTATAAGAGAGAGAAGTACAGATACCTTTCCCTTCCCTGGCAGCGCCTCTGTAACAGTCCTTACACATGGGTGCTTACAGATGTGAGGAGACCATCACTATGCGGCCTCTACTGGTATAAGAGTGAGAAGTACAGATACCTTTCCCATCCCTGGCAGAGCTTCTGTAACAGTCCTTACACCTGGGTGCTTACAGATGTGAGGAGACCATCATTATGCGGTCTCTGCTGGTATAAGAGTGAGAAGTACAGATACCTTTCCCTTCCCTGGCAGGGCCTCTGTAACAGTCCTTACACCTGGGGGCTTACAGATGTAAGGAGACCATCGCTATTCGGTCTCTGCTGGTATAAGAGTGAGAAGTACAGATACCTTTCCCTTCCCTGGCAGGGCCTCTGTAACAGTCCTTACACCTGGGTGCTTACAGATGTGAGGAGACCATCACTATGCAGCCTCTGCTGGTATTAGAGTGAGAAGTACAGATACCTTTCCCTTCCCTGGCAGGGCTTCTGTAACAGTCCTTACACCTGGGTGCTTACAGATGTGAGGAGACCATTACTATGCGGCCTCTGCTGGTATAAGAGTGAGAAGTACAGATACCTTTCCCTTCCCTGGCAGGGCTTCTGTAACAGTCCTTACACCTGGGTGCTTACAGATGTGAGGAGACCATTACTATGCGGCCTCTGCTGGTATAAGAGTGAGAAGTACACATACCTTTCCCTTCCCTGGCAGGGCCTCTGTAACAGTCCTTACACCTGGGTGCTTACAGATGTGAGGAGACCATCACTATGCGGTCTCTGCTGGTATAAGAGTGAGAAGTACAGATACCTTTCCCTTCCCTGCCAGGCTTCTGTAACAGTCCTTACACCTGGGTGCTTACAGATGTGAGGAGACCATCACTATGCGGCCTCTGCTGGTATAAGAGTGAGAAGTACAGATACCTTTCCCTTCCCTGGCAGGGCCTCTGTAACAGTCCTTACACCTGGGTGCTTACAGATGTGAGGAGACCATCACTATGCGGCCTCTGCTGGTATAAGAGTGAGAAGTACAGATACCTTTCCCTTCCCTGGCAGGGCCTCTGTAACAGTCCTTACACCTGGGTGCTTACAGCTGTGAGGAGACCATCACTATGCGGCCTCTGCTGGTATAAGAGTGAGAAGTACAGATACCTTTCCCTTCCCTGGCAGCGCCTCTGTAACAGTCCTTACACCTGGGTGCTTACAGCTGTGAGGAGACCATCACTATGCGGCCCCTGCTGGTATAAGAGTGAGAAGTACAGATACCTTTCCCTTCCCTGGCAGGGCCTCTGTAAAAGTCCTTACACCTGGGAGCTTACAGCTGTGAGGAGACCATCACTATGCGGTCTCTGCTGGTATAAGAGTGAGAAGTACAGATACCTTTCCCTTCCCTGACAGGCTTCTGTAACAGTCCTTACACCTGGGTGCTTACAGCTGTGAGGAGACCATCACTATGCGGTCTCTGCTGGTATAAGAGTGAGAAGTACAGATACCTTTACCTTCCCTGGCAGGGCCTCTGTAACAGTCCTTACACCTGGGTGCTTACAGATGTGAGGAGACCATCACTATGTGGTCTCTGCTGGTATAAGAGTGAGAAGTACAGATACCTTTCCCTTCCCTGGCAGGGCCTCTGTAACAGTCCTTACACCTGGGTGCTTACAGATGTGAGGAGACCATCACTATGCGGCCTCTGCTGGTATAAGAGTGAGAAGTACAGATACCTTTCCCTTCCCTGGCAGGGCCTCTGTAACAGTCCTTACACCTGGGTGCTTACAGCTGTGAGGAGACCATCACTATTCGGTCTCTGCTGGTATAAGAGTGAGAAGTACAGATACCTTTCCCTTCCCTGGCAGGGCCTCTGTAACAGTCCTTACACCTGGGTGCTTACAGATGTGAGGAGACCATCACTATGTGGCCTCTGCTGGTATAAGAGTGAGAAGTACAGATACCTTTCCCTTCCCCTGGCAGGCCTCTGTAACAGTCCTTACACCTGGGTGCTTATAGATGTGAGGAGACCATCACTATGTGGTCTCTGCTGGTATAAGAGTGAGAAGTACAGATACCTTTCCCTTCCCTGGCAGGGCCTCTGTAACAGTCATTACACCTGGGTGCTTACAGATGTGAGGAGACCATCACTATGCGGCCTCTGCTGGTATAAGAGTGAGAAGTACAGATACCTTTCCCTTCCCTGGCAGGCCTCTATAACAGTCCTTACACCTGGGGGCTTACAGATGTGAGGAGACCATCACTACTCGGTCTCTGCTGGTATAATAGTGAGAAGTACAGATACCTTTCCCTTCCCTGGCAGGCCTCTGTAACAGTCCTTACACCTGGGTGCTTACAGATGTGAGGAGACCATCCTATTCGGTCTCTGCTGGTATAAGAGTGAGAAGTACAGATACCTTTCCCTTCCCTGGCAGCGCCTCTGTAACAGTCCTTACACCTGGGTGCTTACAGATGTGAGGAGACCATCACTATGCGGCCTCTGCTGGTATAAGAGTGAGAAGTACAGATACCTTTCCCTTCCCTGGCTGGGCCTCTGTAACAGTCCTTACACCTGGGTGCTTACAGATGTGAGGAGACCATCACTATGCGGTATCTGCTGGTATAAGAGTGAGAAGTACAGATACCTTTCCCTTCCCTGGCAGGCCCTCTATAACAGTCCTTACACCTGGGTGCTTACAGATGTGAGGAGACCATCACTATGCGGCCCCTGCTGGTATAAGAGTGAGAAGTACAGATACCTTTCCCTTCCCTGGCAGAGCTTCTGTAACAGTCCTTACACCTGGGTGCTTACAGATGTGAGGAGACCATCACTATGCGGTCTCTGCTGGTATAAGAGTGAGAAGTACAGATACCTTTCCCTTCCCTGGCAGAGCTTCTGTAACAGTCCTTACACCTGGGTGCTTACAGATGTGAGGAGACCATCACTATTCGGTCTCTGCTGGTGTAAGAGTGAGAAGTACAGATACCTTTCCCTTCCCTGGCAGGCCTCTGTAACAGTCCTTACACCTGGGTGCTTACAGATGTGAGGAGACCATCACTATGAGGTCTCTGCTGGTATAAGAGTGAGAAGTACAGATACCTTTCCCTTCCCTGGCAGGCCTCTGTAACAGTCCTTACACCTGGGTGCTTACAGATGTGAGGAGACCATCACTATGCGGCCTCTGCTGGTATAAGAGTGAGTAGTACAGATACCTTTCCCTTCCCTGGCAGGCCTCTGTAACAGTCCTTACACCTGGGTGCTTACAGATGTGAGGAGACCATCACTATGCGGCCTCTGCTGGTATAAGAGTGAGAAGTACAGATACCTTTCCCTTCCCTGGCAGGGCCTCTGTAACAGTCCTTACACCTGGGTGCTTACAGATGTGAGGAGACCATCGCTATTCGGTCTCTGCTGGTATAAGAGTGAGAAGTACAGATACCTTTCCCTTCCCTGGCAGGGCCTCTGTAACAGTCCTTACACCTGGGTGCTTACAGATGTGAGGAGACCATCACAATGCAGCCTCTGCTGGTATAAGAGTGAGAAGTACAGATACCTTTCCCTTCCCTGGCAGGGCTTCTGTAACAGTCCTTACACCTGGGTGCTTACAGATGTGAGGAGACCATTACTATGCGGCCTCTGCTGGTATAAGAGTGAGAAGTACACATACCTTTCCCTTCCCTGGCAGGGCCTCTGTAACAGTCCTTACACCTGGGTGCTTACAGATGTGAGGAGACCATCACTATGCGGTCTCTGCTGGTATAAGAGTGAGGAGTACAGATACCTTTCCCTTCCCTGCAGGGCTTCTGTAACAGTCCTTACACCTGGGTGCTTACAGATGTGAGGAGACCATTACTATGCGGCCTCTGCTGGTATAAGAGTGAGAAGTACAGATACCTTTCCCTTCCCTGGCAGGGCCTCTGTAACAGTCCTTACACCTGGGTGCTTACAGATGTGAGGAGACCATCACTATGCGGCCTCTGCTGGTATAAGAGTGAGAAGTACAGATACCTTTCCCTTCCCTGGCAGGGCTTCTGTAACAGTCCTTACACCTGGGTGCTTACAGATGTGAGGAGACCATTACTATGCGGCCTCTGCTGGTATAAGAGTGAGAAGTACAGATACCTTTCCCTTCCCTGGCAGGGCCTCTGTAACAGTCCTTACACCTGGGTGCTTACAGATGTGAGGAGACCATCACTATTCGGTCTCTGCTGGTATAAGAGTGAGAAGTACAGATACCTTTCCCTTCCCTGGCAGGGCCTCTGTAATAGTCCTTACACCTGGGGGCTTACAGATGTGAGGAGACCATCACTATTCAGTCTCTGCTGGTATAAGAGTGAGAAGTACAGATACCTTTCCCTTCCCTGGCAGGGCTTCTGTAACAGTCCTTACACCTGGGTGCTTACAGATGTGAGGAGACCATTACTATGCGGCCTCTGCTGGTATAAGAGTGAGAAGTACACATACCTTTCCCTTCCCTGGCAGGGCCTCTGTAACAGTCCTTACACCTGGGTGCTTACAGATGTGAGGAGACCATCACTATGCGGTCTCTGCTGGTATAAGAGTGAGGAGTACAGATACCTTTCCCTTCCCTGGCAGGGCTTCTGTAACAGTCCTTACACCTGGGTGCTTACAGATGTGAGGAGACCATTACTATGCGGCCTCTGCTGGTATAAGAGTGAGAAGTACAGATACCTTTCCCTTCCCTGGCAGGGCCTCTGTAACAGTCCTTACACCTGGGTGCTTACAGATGTGAGGAGACCATCACTATGCGGCCTCTGCTGGTATAAGAGTGAAAAGTACACATACCTTTCCCTTCCCTGGCAGCGCCTCTGTAACAGTCCTTACACCTGGGTGCTTACAGATGTGAGGAGACCATCACTATGCGGCCTCTACTGGTATAAGAGTGAGAAGTACAGATACCTTTCCCATCCCTGGCAGAGCTTCTGTAACAGTCCTTACACCTGGGTGCTTACAGATGTGAGGAGACCATCATTATGCGGTCTCTGCTGGTATAAGAGTGAGAAGTACAGATACCTTTCCCTTCCCTGGCAGGGCCTCTGTAACAGTCCTTACACCTGGGGGCTTACAGATGTAAGGAGACCATCGCTATTCGGTCTCTGCTGGTATAAGAGTGAGAAGTACAGATACCTTTCCCTTCCCTGGCAGGGCCTCTGTAACAGTCCTTACACCTGGGTGCTTACAGATGTGAGGAGACCATCACTATGCAGCCTCTGCTGGTATTAGAGTGAGAAGTACAGATACCTTTCCCTTCCCTGGCAGGGCTTCTGTAACAGTCCTTACACCTGGGTGCTTACCGATGTGAGGAGACCATTACTATGCGGCCTCTGCTGGTATAAGAGTGAGAAGTACAGATACCTTTCCCTTCCCTGGCAGGGCTTCTGTAACAGTCCTTACACCTGGGTGCTTACAGATGTGAGGAGACCATTACTATGCGGCCTCTGCTGGTATAAGAGTGAGAAGTACACATACCTTTCCCTTCCCTGGCAGGGCCTCTGTAACAGTCCTTACACCTGGGTGCTTACAGATGTGAGGAGACCATCACTATGCGGTCTCTGCTGGTATAAGAGTGAGAAGTACAGATACCTTTCCCTTCCCTGCCAGGCTTCTGTAACAGTCCTTACACCTGGGTGCTTACAGATGTGAGGAGACCATCACTATGCGGCCTCTGCTGGTATAAGAGTGAGAAGTACAGATACCTTTCCCTTCCCTGGCAGGGCCTCTGTAACAGTCCTTACACCTGGGTGCTTACAGATGTGAGGAGACCATCACTATGCGGCCTCTGCTGGTATAAGAGTGAGAAGTACAGATACCTTTCCCTTCCCTGGCAGGGCCTCTGTAACAGTCCTTACACCTGGGTGCTTACAGCTGTGAGGAGACCATCACTATGCGGCCTCTGCTGGTATAAGAGTGAGAAGTACAGATACCTTTCCCTTCCCTGGCAGCGCCTCTGTAACAGTCCTTACACCTGGGTGCTTACAGCTGTGAGGAGACCATCACTATGCGGCCCCTGCTGGTATAAGAGTGAGAAGTACAGATACCTTTCCCTTCCCTGGCAGGGCCTCTGTAAAAGTCCTTACACCTGGGAGCTTACAGCTGTGATGAGACCATCACTATGCGGTCTCTGCTGGTATAAGAGTGAGAAGTACAGATACCTTTCCCTTCCCTGACAGGCTTCTGTAACAGTCCTTACACCTGGGTGCTTACAGCTGTGAGGAGACCATCACTATGCGGTCTCTGCTGGTATAAGAGTGAGAAGTACAGATACCTTTACCTTCCCTGGCAGGGCCTCTGTAACAGTCCTTACACCTGGGTGCTTACAGATGTGAGGAGACCATCACTATGTGGTCTCTGCTGGTATAAGAGTGAGAAGTACAGATACCTTTCCCTTCCCTGGCAGGGCCTCTGTAACAGTCCTTACACCTGGGTGCTTACAGATGTGAGGAGACCATCACTATGCGGCCTCTGCTGGTATAAGAGTGAGAAGTACAGATACCTTTCCCTTCCCTGGCAGGGCCTCTGTAACAGTCCTTACACCTGGGTGCTTACAGCTGTGAGGAGACCATCACTATTCGGTCTCTGCTGGTATAAGAGTGAGAAGTACAGATACCTTTCCCTTCCCTGGCAGGGCCTCTGTAACAGTCCTTACACCTGGGTGCTTACAGATGTGAGGAGACCATCACTATGTGGCCTCTGCTGGTATAAGAGTGAGAAGTACAGATACCTTTCCCTTCCCCTGGCAGGCCTCTGTAACAGTCCTTACACCTGGGTGCTTATAGATGTGAGGAGACCATCACTATGTGGTCTCTGCTGGTATAAGAGTGAGAAGTACAGATACCTTTCCCTTCCCTGGCAGGGCCTCTGTAACAGTCATTACACCTGGGTGCTTACAGATGTGAGGAGACCATCACTATGCGGCCTCTGCTGGTATAAGAGTGAGAAGTACAGATACCTTTCCCTTCCCTGGCAGGCCTCTATAACAGTCCTCACACCTGGGGGCTTACAGATGTGAGGAGACCATCACTACTCGGTCTCTGCTGGTATAAGAGTGAGAAGTACAGATACCTTTCCCTTCCCTGGCAGGCCTCTGTAACAGTCCTTACACCTGGGTGCTTACAGATGTGAGGAGACCATCCTATTCGGTCTCTGCTGGTATAAGAGTGAGAAGTACAGATACCTTTCCCTTCCCTGGCAGCGCCTCTGTAACAGTCCTTACACCTGGGTGCTTACAGATGTGAGGAGACCATCACTATGCGGCCTCTGCTGGTATAAGAGTGAGAAGTACACATACCTTTCCCTTCCCTGGCAGGGCCTCTGTAACAGTCCTTACACCTGGGTGCTTACAGATGTGAGGAGACCATCACTATGCGGTCTCTGCTGGTATAAGAGTGAGAAGTACAGATACCTTTCCCTTCCCTGCCAGGCTTCTGTAACAGTCCTTACACCTGGGTGCTTACAGATGTGAGGAGACCATCACTATGCGGCCTCTGCTGGTATAAGAGTGAGAAGTACAGATACCTTTCCCTTCCCTGGCAGGGCCTCTGTAACAGTCCTTACACCTGGGTGCTTACAGATGTGAGGAGACCATCACTATGCGGCCTCTGCTGGTATAAGAGTGAGAAGTACAGATACCTTTCCCTTCCCTGGCAGGGCTTCTGTAACAGTCCTTACACCTGGGTGCTTACAGATGTGAGGAGACCATTACTATGCGGCCTCTGCTGGTATAAGAGTGAGAAGTACACATACCTTTCCCTTCCCTGGCAGGGCCTCTGTAACAGTCCTTACACCTGGGTGCTTACAGATGTGAGGAGACCATCACTATGCGGTCTCTGCTGGTATAAGAGTGAGAAGTACAGATACCTTTCCCTTCCCTGCCAGGCTTCTGTAACAGTCCTTACACCTGGGTGCTTACAGATGTGAGGAGACCATCACTATGCGGCCTCTGCTGGTATAAGAGTGAGAAGTACAGATACCTTTCCCTTCCCTGGCAGGGCCTCTGTAACAGTCCTTACACCTGGGTGCTTACAGATGTGAGGAGACCATCACTATGCGGCCTCTGCTGGTATAAGAGTGAGAAGTACAGATACCTTTCCCTTCCCTGGCAGGGCCTCTGTAACAGTCCTTACACCTGGGTGCTTACAGCTGTGAGGAGACCATCACTATGCGGCCTCTGCTGGTATAAGAGTGAGAAGTACAGATACCTTTCCCTTCCCTGGCAGCGCCTCTGTAACAGTCCTTACACCTGGGTGCTTACAGCTGTGAGGAGACCATCACTATGCGGCCCCTGCTGGTATAAGAGTGAGAAGTACAGATACCTTTCCCTTCCCTGGCAGGGCCTCTGTAAAAGTCCTTACACCTGGGAGCTTACAGCTGTGAGGAGACCATCACTATGCGGTCTCTGCTGGTATAAGAGTGAGAAGTACAGATACCTTTCCCTTCCCTGACAGGCTTCTGTAACAGTCCTTACACCTGGGTGCTTACAGCTGTGAGGAGACCATCACTATGCGGTCTCTGCTGGTATAAGAGTGAGAAGTACAGATACCTTTACCTTCCCTGGCAGGGCCTCTGTAACAGTCCTTACACCTGGGTGCTTACAGATGTGAGGAGACCATCACTATGTGGTCTCTGCTGGTATAAGAGTGAGAAGTACAGATACCTTTCCCTTCCCTGGCAGGGCCTCTGTAACAGTCCTTACACCTGGGTGCTTACAGATGTGAGGAGACCATCACTATGCGGCCTCTGCTGGTATAAGAGTGAGAAGTACAGATACCTTTCCCTTCCCTGGCAGGGCCTCTGTAACAGTCCTTACACCTGGGTGCTTACAGCTGTGAGGAGACCATCACTATTCGGTCTCTGCTGGTATAAGAGTGAGAAGTACAGATACCTTTCCCTTCCCTGGCAGGGCCTCTGTAACAGTCCTTACACCTGGGTGCTTACAGATGTGAGGAGACCATCACTATGTGGCCTCTGCTGGTATAAGAGTGAGAAGTACAGATACCTTTCCCTTCCCCTGGCAGGCCTCTGTAACAGTCCTTACACCTGGGTGCTTATAGATGTGAGGAGACCATCACTATGTGGTCTCTGCTGGTATAAGAGTGAGAAGTACAGATACCTTTCCCTTCCCTGGCAGGGCCTCTGTAACAGTCATTACACCTGGGTGCTTACAGATGTGAGGAGACCATCACTATGCGGCCTCTGCTGGTATAAGAGTGAGAAGTACAGATACCTTTCCCTTCCCTGGCAGGCCTCTATAACAGTCCTTACACCTGGGGGCTTACAGATGTGAGGAGACCATCACTACTCGGTCTCTGCTGGTATAATAGTGAGAAGTACAGATACCTTTCCCTTCCCTGGCAGGCCTCTGTAACAGTCCTTACACCTGGGTGCTTACAGATGTGAGGAGACCATCCTATTCGGTCTCTGCTGGTATAAGAGTGAGAAGTACAGATACCTTTCCCTTCCCTGGCAGCGCCTCTGTAACAGTCCTTACACCTGGGTGCTTACAGATGTGAGGAGACCATCACTATGCGGCCTCTGCTGGTATAAGAGTGAGAAGTACAGATACCTTTCCCTTCCCTGGCAGGGCCTCTGTAACAGTCCTTACACCTGGGTGCTTACAGATGTGAGGAGACCATCACTATGCGGTATCTGCTGGTATAAGAGTGAGAAGTACAGATACCTTTCCCTTCCCTGGCAGGCCCTCTATAACAGTCCTTACACCTGGGTGCTTACAGATGTGAGGAGACCATCACTATGCGGCCCCTGCTGGTATAAGAGTGAGAAGTACAGATACCTTTCCCTTCCCTGGCAGAGCTTCTGTAACAGTCCTTACACCTGGGTGCTTACAGATGTGAGGAGACCATCACTATGCGGTCTCTGCTGGTATAAGAGTGAGAAGTACAGATACCTTTCCCTTCCCTGGCAGAGCTTCTGTAACAGTCCTTACACCTGGGTGCTTACAGATGTGAGGAGACCATCACTATTCGGTCTCTGCTGGTGTAAGAGTGAGAAGTACAGATACCTTTCCCTTCCCTGGCAGGCCTCTGTAACAGTCCTTACACCTGGGTGCTTACAGATGTGAGGAGACCATCACTATGAGGTCTCTGCTGGTATAAGAGTGAGAAGTACAGATACCTTTCCCTTCCCTGGCAGGCCTCTGTAACAGTCCTTACACCTGGGTGCTTACAGATGTGAGGAGACCATCACTATGCGGCCTCTGCTGGTATAAGAGTGAGTAGTACAGATACCTTTCCCTTCCCTGGCAGGCCTCTGTAACAGTCCTTACACCTGGGTGCTTACAGATGTGAGGAGACCATCACTATGCGGCCTCTGCTGGTATAAGAGTGAGAAGTACAGATACCTTTCCCTTCCCTGGCAGGGCCTCTGTAACAGTCCTTACACCTGGGTGCTTACAGATGTGAGGAGACCATCGCTATTCGGTCTCTGCTGGTATAAGAGTGAGAAGTACAGATACCTTTCCCTTCCCTGGCAGGGCCTCTGTAACAGTCCTTACACCTGGGTGCTTACAGATGTGAGGAGACCATCACAATGCAGCCTCTGCTGGTATAAGAGTGAGAAGTACAGATACCTTTCCCTTCCCTGGCAGGGCTTCTGTAACAGTCCTTACACCTGGGTGCTTACAGATGTGAGGAGACCATTACTATGCGGCCTCTGCTGGTATAAGAGTGAGAAGTACACATACCTTTCCCTTCCCTGGCAGGGCCTCTGTAACAGTCCTTACACCTGGGTGCTTACAGATGTGAGGAGACCATCACTATGCGGTCTCTGCTGGTATAAGAGTGAGGAGTACAGATACCTTTCCCTTCCCTGCAGGGCTTCTGTAACAGTCCTTACACCTGGGTGCTTACAGATGTGAGGAGACCATTACTATGCGGCCTCTGCTGGTATAAGAGTGAGAAGTACAGATACCTTTCCCTTCCCTGGCAGGGCCTCTGTAACAGTCCTTACACCTGGGTGCTTACAGATGTGAGGAGACCATCACTATGCGGCCTCTGCTGGTATAAGAGTGAGAAGTACAGATACCTTTCCCTTCCCTGGCAGGGCTTCTGTAACAGTCCTTACACCTGGGTGCTTACAGATGTGAGGAGACCATTACTATGCGGCCTCTGCTGGTATAAGAGTGAGAAGTACAGATACCTTTCCCTTCCCTGGCAGGGCCTCTGTAACAGTCCTTACACCTGGGTGCTTACAGATGTGAGGAGACCATCACTATTCGGTCTCTGCTGGTATAAGAGTGAGAAGTACAGATACCTTTCCCTTCCCTGGCAGGGCCTCTGTAATAGTCCTTACACCTGGGGGCTTACAGATGTGAGGAGACCATCACTATTCAGTCTCTGCTGGTATAAGAGTGAGAAGTACAGATACCTTTCCCTTCCCTGGCAGGGCTTCTGTAACAGTCCTTACACCTGGGTGCTTACAGATGTGAGGAGACCATTACTATGCGGCCTCTGCTGGTATAAGAGTGAGAAGTACACATACCTTTCCCTTCCCTGGCAGGGCCTCTGTAACAGTCCTTACACCTGGGTGCTTACAGATGTGAGGAGACCATCACTATGCGGTCTCTGCTGGTATAAGAGTGAGGAGTACAGATACCTTTCCCTTCCCTGGCAGGGCTTCTGTAACAGTCCTTACACCTGGGTGCTTACAGATGTGAGGAGACCATTACTATGCGGCCTCTGCTGGTATAAGAGTGAGAAGTACAGATACCTTTCCCTTCCCTGGCAGGGCCTCTGTAACAGTCCTTACACCTGGGTGCTTACAGATGTGAGGAGACCATCACTATGCGGCCTCTGCTGGTATAAGAGTGAAAAGTACACATACCTTTCCCTTCCCTGGCAGCGCCTCTGTAACAGTCCTTACACCTGGGTGCTTACAGATGTGAGGAGACCATCACTATGCGGCCTCTACTGGTATAAGAGTGAGAAGTACAGATACCTTTCCCATCCCTGGCAGAGCTTCTGTAACAGTCCTTACACCTGGGTGCTTACAGATGTGAGGAGACCATCATTATGCGGTCTCTGCTGGTATAAGAGTGAGAAGTACAGATACCTTTCCCTTCCCTGGCAGGGCCTCTGTAACAGTCCTTACACCTGGGGGCTTACAGATGTAAGGAGACCATCGCTATTCGGTCTCTGCTGGTATAAGAGTGAGAAGTACAGATACCTTTCCCTTCCCTGGCAGGGCCTCTGTAACAGTCCTTACACCTGGGTGCTTACAGATGTGAGGAGACCATCACTATGCAGCCTCTGCTGGTATTAGAGTGAGAAGTACAGATACCTTTCCCTTCCCTGGCAGGGCTTCTGTAACAGTCCTTACACCTGGGTGCTTACCGATGTGAGGAGACCATTACTATGCGGCCTCTGCTGGTATAAGAGTGAGAAGTACAGATACCTTTCCCTTCCCTGGCAGGGCTTCTGTAACAGTCCTTACACCTGGGTGCTTACAGATGTGAGGAGACCATTACTATGCGGCCTCTGCTGGTATAAGAGTGAGAAGTACACATACCTTTCCCTTCCCTGGCAGGGCCTCTGTAACAGTCCTTACACCTGGGTGCTTACAGATGTGAGGAGACCATCACTATGCGGTCTCTGCTGGTATAAGAGTGAGAAGTACAGATACCTTTCCCTTCCCTGCCAGGCTTCTGTAACAGTCCTTACACCTGGGTGCTTACAGATGTGAGGAGACCATCACTATGCGGCCTCTGCTGGTATAAGAGTGAGAAGTACAGATACCTTTCCCTTCCCTGGCAGGGCCTCTGTAACAGTCCTTACACCTGGGTGCTTACAGATGTGAGGAGACCATCACTATGCGGCCTCTGCTGGTATAAGAGTGAGAAGTACAGATACCTTTCCCTTCCCTGGCAGGGCCTCTGTAACAGTCCTTACACCTGGGTGCTTACAGCTGTGAGGAGACCATCACTATGCGGCCTCTGCTGGTATAAGAGTGAGAAGTACAGATACCTTTCCCTTCCCTGGCAGCGCCTCTGTAACAGTCCTTACACCTGGGTGCTTACAGCTGTGAGGAGACCATCACTATGCGGCCCCTGCTGGTATAAGAGTGAGAAGTACAGATACCTTTCCCTTCCCTGGCAGGGCCTCTGTAAAAGTCCTTACACCTGGGAGCTTACAGCTGTGATGAGACCATCACTATGCGGTCTCTGCTGGTATAAGAGTGAGAAGTACAGATACCTTTCCCTTCCCTGACAGGCTTCTGTAACAGTCCTTACACCTGGGTGCTTACAGCTGTGAGGAGACCATCACTATGCGGTCTCTGCTGGTATAAGAGTGAGAAGTACAGATACCTTTACCTTCCCTGGCAGGGCCTCTGTAACAGTCCTTACACCTGGGTGCTTACAGATGTGAGGAGACCATCACTATGTGGTCTCTGCTGGTATAAGAGTGAGAAGTACAGATACCTTTCCCTTCCCTGGCAGGGCCTCTGTAACAGTCCTTACACCTGGGTGCTTACAGATGTGAGGAGACCATCACTATGCGGCCTCTGCTGGTATAAGAGTGAGAAGTACAGATACCTTTCCCTTCCCTGGCAGGGCCTCTGTAACAGTCCTTACACCTGGGTGCTTACAGCTGTGAGGAGACCATCACTATTCGGTCTCTGCTGGTATAAGAGTGAGAAGTACAGATACCTTTCCCTTCCCTGGCAGGGCCTCTGTAACAGTCCTTACACCTGGGTGCTTACAGATGTGAGGAGACCATCACTATGTGGCCTCTGCTGGTATAAGAGTGAGAAGTACAGATACCTTTCCCTTCCCCTGGCAGGCCTCTGTAACAGTCCTTACACCTGGGTGCTTATAGATGTGAGGAGACCATCACTATGTGGTCTCTGCTGGTATAAGAGTGAGAAGTACAGATACCTTTCCCTTCCCTGGCAGGGCCTCTGTAACAGTCATTACACCTGGGTGCTTACAGATGTGAGGAGACCATCACTATGCGGCCTCTGCTGGTATAAGAGTGAGAAGTACAGATACCTTTCCCTTCCCTGGCAGGCCTCTATAACAGTCCTCACACCTGGGGGCTTACAGATGTGAGGAGACCATCACTACTCGGTCTCTGCTGGTATAAGAGTGAGAAGTACAGATACCTTTCCCTTCCCTGGCAGGCCTCTGTAACAGTCCTTACACCTGGGTGCTTACAGATGTGAGGAGACCATCCTATTCGGTCTCTGCTGGTATAAGAGTGAGAAGTACAGATACCTTTCCCTTCCCTGGCAGCGCCTCTGTAACAGTCCTTACACCTGGGTGCTTACAGATGTGAGGAGACCATCACTATGCGGCCTCTGCTGGTATAAGAGTGAGAAGTACAGATACCTTTCCCTTCCCTGGCAGGGCCTCTGTAACAGTCCTTACACCTGGGTGCTTACAGATGTGAGGAGACCATCACTATGCGGTATCTGCTGGTATAAGAGTGAGAAGTACAGATACCTTTCCCTTCCCTGGCAGGCCCTCTGTAACAGTCCTTACACCTGGGTGCTTACAGATGTGAGGAGACCATCACTATGCGGCCCCTGCTGGTATAAGAGTGAGAAGTACAGATACCTTTCCCTTCCCTGGCAGAGCTTCTGTAACAGTCCTTACACCTGGGTGCTTACAGATGTGAGGAGACCATCACTATGCGGTCTCTGCTGGTATAAGAGTGAGAAGTACAGATACCTTTCCCTTCCCTGGCAGAGCTTCTGTAACAGTCCTTACACCTGGGTGCTTACAGATGTGAGGAGACCATCACTATTCGGTCTCTTCTGGTGTAAGAGTGAGAAGTACAGATACCTTTCCCTTCCCTGGCAGGCCTCTGTAACAGTCCTTACACCTGGGTGCTTACAGATGTGAGGAGACCATCACTATGAGGTCTCTGCTGGTATAAGAGTGAGAAGTACAGATACCTTTCCCTTCCCTGGCAGGCCTCTGTAACAGTCCTTACACCTGGGTGCTTACAGATGTGAGGAGACCATCACTATGCGGCCTCTGCTGGTATAAGAGTGAGTAGTACAGATACCTTTCCCTTCCCTGGCAGGCCTCTGTAACAGTCCTTACACCTGGGTGCTTACAGATGTGAGGAGACCATCACTATGCGGCCTCTGCTGGTATAAGAGTGAGAAGTACAGATACCTTTCCCTTCCCTGGCAGGGCCTCTGTAACAGTCCTTACACCTGGGGGCTTACAGATGTGAGGAGACCATCGCTATTCGGTCTCTGCTGGTATAAGAGTGAGAAGTACAGATACCTTTCCCTTCCCTGGCAGGGCCTCTGTAACAGTCCTTACACCTGGGTGCTTACAGATGTGAGGAGACCATCACAATGCAGCCTCTGCTGGTATAAGAGTGAGAAGTACAGATACCTTTCCCTTCCCTGGCAGGGCTTCTGTAACAGTCCTTACACCTGGGTGCTTACAGATGTGAGGAGACCATTACTATGCGGCCTCTGCTGGTATAAGAGTGAGAAGTACAGATACCTTTCCCTTCCCTGGCAGGGCCTCTGTAACAGTCCTTACACCTGGGTGCTTACAGATGTGAGGAGACCATCACTATGCGGTCTCTGCTGGTATAAGAGTGAGGAGTACAGATACCTTTCCCTTCCCTGGCAGGGCTTCTGTAACAGTCCTTACACCTGGGTGCTTACAGATGTGAGGAGACCATTACTATGCGGCCTCTGCTGGTATAAGAGTGAGAAGTACAGATACCTTTCCCTTCCCTGGCAGGGCCTCTGTAACAGTCCTTACACCTGGGTGCTTACAGATGTGAGGAGACCATCACTATGCGGCCTCTGCTGGTATAAGAGTGAGAAGTACAGATACCTTTCCCTTCCCTGGCAGGGCTTCTGTAACAGTCCTTACACCTGGGTGCTTACAGATGTGAGGAGACCATTACTATGCGGCCTCTGCTGGTATAAGAGTGAGAAGTACAGATACCTTTCCCTTCCCTGGCAGGGCCTCTGTAACAGTCCTTACACCTGGGTGCTTACAGATGTGAGGAGACCATCACTATTCGGTCTCTGCTGGTATAAGAGTGAGAAGTACAGATACCTTTCCCTTCCCTGGCAGGGCCTCTGTAATAGTCCTTACACCTGGGGGCTTACAGATGTGAGGAGACCATCACTATTCAGTCTCTGCTGGTATAAGAGTGAGAAGTACAGATACCTTTCCCTTCCCTGGCAGGGCTTCTGTAACAGTCCTTACACCTGGGTGCTTACAGATGTGAGGAGACCATTACTATGCGGCCTCTGCTGGTATAAGAGTGAGAAGTACACATACCTTTCCCTTCCCTGGCAGGGCCTCTGTAACAGTCCTTACACCTGGGTGCTTACAGATGTGAGGAGACCATCACTATGCGGTCTCTGCTGGTATAAGAGTGAGGAGTACAGATACCTTTCCCTTCCCTGGCAGGGCTTCTGTAACAGTCCTTACACCTGGGTGCTTACAGATGTGAGGAGACCATTACTATGCGGCCTCTGCTGGTATAAGAGTGAGAAGTACAGATACCTTTCCCTTCCCTGGCAGGGCTTCTGTAACAGTCCTTACACCTGGGTGCTTACAGATGTGAGGAGACCATCACTATTCGGTCTCTGCTGGTATAAGAGTGAGAAGTACAGATACCTTTCCCTTCCCTGGCAGGGCCAGTCCTTACACCTGGGTGCTTACAGATGTGAGGAGACCATCATTATGCGGCCTCTGCTGGTATAAGAGTGAGAAGTAAAGATACCTTTCCCTTCCCTGGCAGGCCTCTGTAACAGTCCTTACACCTGGGTGCTTACAGATGTGAGGAGACCATCACTATGCGGTCTCTGCTGGTATAAGAGTGAGAAGTACAGATACCTTTCCCTTCCCTGGCAGGCCTCTGTAACAGTCCTTACACCTGGGTGCTTACAGATGTGAGGAGACCATCACTATGCGGCCTCTGCTGGTATAAGAGTGAGAAGTACAGATACCTTTCCCTTCCCTGGCAGGGCCTCTGTAACAGTCCTTACACCTGGGGGCTTACAGATGTGAGGAGACCATCGCTATTCGGTCTCTGCTGGTATAAGAGTGAGAAGTACAGATACCTTTCCCTTCCCTGGCAGGGCCTCTGTAACAGTCCTTACACCTGGGTGCTTACAGATGTGAGGAGACCATCACAATGCAGCCTCTGCTGGTATAAGAGTGAGAAGTACAGATACCTTTCCCTTCCCTGGCAGGGCTTCTGTAACAGTCCTTACACCTGGGTGCTTACAGATGTGAGGAGACCATTACTATGCGGCCTCTGCTGGTATAAGAGTGAGAAGTACACATACCTTTCCCTTCCCTGGCAGGGCCTCTGTAACAGTCCTTACACCTGGGTGCTTACAGATGTGAGGAGACCATCACTATGCGGTCTCTGCTGGTATAAGAGTGAGGAGTACAGATACCTTTCCCTTCCCTGGCAGGGCTTCTGTAACAGTCCTTACACCTGGGTGCTTACAGATGTGAGGAGACCATTACTATGCGGCCTCTGCTGGTATAAGAGTGAGAAGTACAGATACCTTTCCCTTCCCTGGCAGGGCCTCTGTAACAGTCCTTACACCTGGGTGCTTACAGATGTGAGGAGACCATCACTATGCGGCCTCTGCTGGTATAAGAGTGAGAAGTACAGATACCTTTCCCTTCCCTGGCAGGGCTTCTGTAACAGTCCTTACACCTGGGTGCTTACAGATGTGAGGAGACCATTACTATGCGGCCTCTGCTGGTATAAGAGTGAGAAGTACAGATACCTTTCCCTTCCCTGGCAGGGCCTCTGTAACAGTCCTTACACCTGGGTGCTTACAGATGTGAGGAGACCATCACTATTCGGTCTCTGCTGGTATAAGAGTGAGAAGTACAGATACCTTTCCCTTCCCTGGCAGGGCCTCTGTAATAGTCCTTACACCTGGGGGCTTACAGATGTGAGGAGACCATCACTATTCAGTCTCTGCTGGTATAAGAGTGAGAAGTACAGATACCTTCCCTTCCCTGGCAGGGCCTCTGTAATAGTCCTTACACCTGGGTGCTTACAGATGTGAGGAGACCATTACTATGCGGCCTCTGCTGGTATAAGAGTGAGAAGTACAGATACCTTTCCCTTCCCTGGCAGGGCCTCTGTAACAGTCCTTACACCTTGGTGCTTACAGATGTGAGGAGACCATCACTATGCGGCCTCTGCTGGTATAAGAGTGAGAAGTACAGATACCTTTCCCTTCCCTGGCAGGCCTCTGTAACAGTCTTACACCTGGGTGCTTACAGCTGTGAGGAGACCATCACTATGCGGTCTCTGCTGGTATAAGAGTGAGAAGTACAGATACATTTCCCTTCCCTGGCAGGGCTTCTGTAACAGTCCTTACACCTGGGTGCTTACAGATGTGAGGAGACCATTACTATGCGGCCTCTGCTGGTATAAGAGTGAGAAGTACAGATACCTTTCCCTTCCCTGGCAGGGCTTCTGTAACAGTCCTTACACCAGGGTGCTTACAGATGTGAGGAGACCATTACTATGCGGCCTCTGCTGGTATAAGAGTGAGAAGTACAGATACCTTTCCCTTCCCTGGCAGGGCCTCTGTAACAGTCCTTACACTTGGGTGCTTACAGATGTGAGGAGACCATCACTATTCGGTCTCTGCTGGTATAAGAGTGAGAAGTACAGATACCTTTCCCTTCCCTGGCAGGGCCAGTCCTTACACCTGGGTGCTTACAGATGTGAGGAGACCATCATTATGCGGCCTCTGCTGGTATAAGAGTGAGAAGTAAAGATACCTTTCCCTTCCCTGGCAGGCCTCTGTAACAGTCCTTACACCTTGGTGCTTACAGATGTGAGGAGACCATCACTATGCGGCCTCTGCTGGTATAAGAGTGAGAAGTACAGATACCTTTCCCTTCCCTGGCAGGCCTCTGTAACAGTCTTACACCTGGGTGCTTACAGCTGTGAGGAGACCATCACTATGCGGTCTCTGCTGGTATAAGAGTGAGAAGTACAGATACATTTCCCTTCCCTGGCAGGGCTTCTGTAACAGTCCTTACACCTGGGTGCTTACAGATGTGAGGAGACCATTACTATGCGGCCTCTGCTGGTATAAGAGTGAGAAGTACAGATACCTTTCCCTTCCCTGGCAGGGCTTCTGTAACAGTCCTTACACCTGGGTGCTTACAGATGTGAGGAGACCATTACTATGCGGCCTCTGCTGGTATAAGAGTGAGAAGTACAGATACCTTTCCCTTCCCTGGCAGGGCCTCTGTAACAGTCCTTACACTTGGGTGCTTACAGATGTGAGGAGACCATCACTATTCGGTCTCTGCTGGTATAAGAGTGAGAAGTACAGATACCTTTCCCTTCCCTGGCAGGGCCAGTCCTTACACCTGGGTGCTTACAGATGTGAGGAGACCATCATTATGCGGCCTCTGCTGGTATAAGAGTGAGAAGTAAAGATACCTTTCCCTTCCCTGGCAGGCCTCTGTAACAGTCCTTACACCTGGGTGCTTACAGATGTGAGGAGACCATCACTATGCGGTCTCTGCTGGTATAAGAGTGAGAAGTACAGATACCTTTCCCTTCCCTGGCAGGCCTCTGTAACAGTCCTTACACCTGGGTGCTTACAGATGTGAGGAGACCATCACTATGCGGCCTCTGCTGGTATAAGAGTGAGAAGTACAGATACATTTCCCTTCCCTGGCAGGGCTTCTGTAACAGTCCTTACACCTGGGTGCTTACAGATGTGAGGAGACCATCACTATGCGGTCTCTGCTGGTATAAGAGTGAGAAGTACAGATACCTTTCCCTTCCCTGGCAGAGCTTCTGTAACAGTCATTACACCTGGGTGCTTACAGATGTGAGGAGATCATCATTGAGCAGTCTCTGCTGGTATAAGAGTGAGAAGTACAGATACCTTTCCCTTCCCTGGCAGGGCTTCTGTAACAGTCATTACACCTGGGTGCTTACAGATGTGAGGAGACCATCACTATGGGGTCTCTGCTGGTATAAGAGTGAGAAGTACAGATACCTTTCCCTTCCCTGGCTGGCCTCTGTAACAGTCCTTACACCTCGGAGCTTACAGCTGTGAGGAGACCATCACTATGCGGCCTCTGCTGGTATAAGAGTGAGAAGTACAGATACCTTTCCCTTCCCTGGCAGGGCCTCTGTAACAGTACTTACACCTGGGTGCTTACAGATGTGAGGAGATCATCACTATGCGGCCTCTGCTGGTATAAGAGTGAGAAGTACAGATACCTTTCCCTTCCCTGGCAGGCCTCTGTAACAGTCCTTACACCTGGGAGCTTACAGCTTTGAGGAGACCATCACTATGCGGCCTCTGCTGGTATAAGAGTGAGAAGTACAGATACCTTTCCCTTCCCTGGCAGGGCCTCTGTAACAGTCCTTACACCTGGGTGCTTACAGATGTGAGGAGACCATCACTATGTGGTCTCTGCTGGTATAAGAGTGAGAAGTACAGATACCTTTCCCTTCCCTGGCAGGCCTCTGTAACAGTCCTTACACCTGGGTGCTTACAGATGTGAGGAGACCATCACTATGCGGCCTCTGCTGGTATAAGAGTGAGAAGTACAGATACCTTTCCCTTCCCTGGCAGGCCTCTGTAACAGTCCTTACACCTGGGTGCTTACAGCTGTGAGGAGACCATCACTATGCGGTCTCTGCTGGTATAAGAGTGAGAAGTGCAGATACCTTTCCCTTCCCTGGCAGGGCCTCTGTAACAGTCCTTACACCTGGGTGCTTACAGATGTGAGGAGACCATCACTATTCAGTCTCTGCTGGTATAAGAGTGAGAAGTACAGATACCTTTCCCTTCCCTGGCAGGGCCTCTGTAACAGTCATTACACCTGGGAACTTACAGATGTGAGGAGACCATCACTATTCGGTCTCTGCTGGTATAAGAGTGAGAAGTACAGATACCTTTCCCTTCCCTGGCAGGGCCTCTGTAACAGTCCTTACACCTGGGTGCTTACAGATGTGAGGAGACCATCACTATGCGGTCTCTGCTGGTATAAGAGTGAGAAGTACAGATACCTTTCCCTTCCCTGGCAGGCCTCTGTAACAGTCCTTACACCTGGGAGCTTACAGATGTGAGGAGACCATCACTATGCGGTCTCTGCTGGTATAAGAGTGAGAAGTACAGATACCTTTCCCTTCCCTTGCAGGGCTTCTGTAACAGTCCTTACACCTGGGTGCTTACAGATGTGAGGAGACCATTACTATGCGGCCTCTGCTGGTATAAGAGTGAGAAGTACAGATACCTTTCCCTTCCCTGGCAGACCTCTGTAACAGTTCTTACACCTGGGTGCTTACAGATGTGAGGAGACCATCACTATGCGGCCTCTGCTGGTATAAGAGTGAGAAGTACAGATACCTTTCCCTTCCCTGGCAGGCCTCTGTAACAGTCCTTACACCTGGGTGCTTACAGATGTGAGGAGACCATCACTATTCGGTCTCTGCTGGTATAAGAGTGAGAAGTACAGATACCTTTCCCTTCCCTGCCTGGCCTCTGTAACAGTCCTTACACCTAGGTGCTTACAGATGTGAGGAGACCATCACTATGTGGTCTCTGCTGGTATAAGAGTGAGAAGTACAGATACCTTTCCCTTCCCTGGCAGGCCTCTGTAACAGTCCTTACACCTGGGTGCTTACAGATGTGAAGAGACCATCACTATGTGGTCTCTGCTGGTATAAGAGTGAGAAGTACAGATACCTTTCCCTTCCCTGGCAGGGCCTCTGTAACAGTCCTTACACCTGGGTGCTTACAGATGTGAGGAGACCATCACTATGCGGCCTCTGCTGGTATAAGAGTGAGAAGTACAGATACCTTTCCCTTCCCTGGCAGGGCCTCTGTAACAGTCCTTACACCTGGGTGCTTACAGATGTGAGGAGACCATCAGTATGCGGCCTCTGCTGGTATAAGAGTGAGAAGTACAGATACCTTTCCCTTCCCTGGCAGGCCCTCTGTAACAGTCCTTACACCTGGGGGCTTACAGCTGTGAGGAAGATGAGGAAATAAGTTCTGACAAACGAGCTTTATGCAGAAATCTTTATTATGTATAGGCAGATGGAAGCTGTCCCCTTTCTTTGGAATACTACTGCAGGACTTCCACTGCGATGCAGCCACCTAAATATCTTTCCAGCCTGGATCCGAATCCGCAGTTATAGATTCAGCTTGTCATGATCTTTGCCATGAAATTGACAGCAATTCCCAAACCAACCAGCAGGGGCTCTGTCGCTACTTCACTGGACTTTCCATTTGCGGGACCTGAAAGAAATAACATATTAAAATATAGAACTTATTAAATATATATAACTGTCCTGATTGTACCCACTCCTGACATCTTGTTATGTGGTGCACCTGTGTAACATCAGTAGAGATGAGCGGGTTCGGTTTCTCTGAATCCGAACCCGCACGAACTTCATGTTTTTTTTCACGGGTCCGAGCGACTCGGATCTTCCCGCCTTGCTCGGTTAACCCGAGCGCGCCCGAACGTCATCATGACGCTGTCGGATTCTCGCGAGACTCGGATTCTATATAAGGAGCCGCGCGTCGCCGCCATTTTCACACGTGCATTGAGATTGATAGGGAGAGGACGTGGCTGGCGTCCTCTCCATTTAGATTAGAACAGAGAGAGAGAGAGAGATTGACCTGATTTACTGGAGATTAGGAGTACTGTAGAACTGTAGAGAGTGCAGAGTTTACTAGTGACTGACCACAGTGACCACCAGACAGTGCAGTTTTATTTAATATATCCGTTCTCTGCCTGAAAAAAACGATACACAGTGACTCAGTCACATACCATATCTGTGTGCACTGCTCAGCCCAGTGTGCTGCATCATCTATGTATATATCTGACTGTGCTCAGCTCACACATCTTATAATTGTGGGGGAGACTGGGGAGCACTGCAGTGCCAGTTATAGGTTATAGCAGGAGCCAGGAGTACATATTATTATTAAAATTAAACAGTGCACACTTTTGCTGCAGGAGTGCCACTGCCAGTGTGACTGACCAGTGACCTGACCACACTGACCACCAGTATAGTTAGTAGTATAGTATACTATATTGTGATTGCCTGAAAAAGTTAAACACTCGTATCTGACTGTGCTCAGCTCACACATCTTATAATTGTGGGGGAGACTGGGGAGCACTGCAGTGCCAGTTATAGGTTATAGCAGGAGCCAGGAGTACATATTATTATTAAAATTAAACAGTGCACACTTTTGCTGCAGGAGTGCCACTGCCAGTGTGACTGACCAGTGACCTGACCACACTGACCACCAGTATAGTTAGTAGTATAGTATACTATATTGTGATTGCCTGAAAAAGTTAAACACTCGTCGTGTGACTTCACTTGTGTGGTGTTTTTTTTTTTATTCTATAAAAAACTCATTCTGCTGACAGACAGTGTCCAGCAGGTCCGTCATTATATAATATATACCTGTCCGGCTGCAGTAGTGATATATATATATATTTTATATCATTATTTATCATCCAGTCGCAGCAGACACAGTACGGTAGTTCACGGCTGTAGCTACCTCTGTGTCGGCACTCGGCAGTCCGTCCATAATTGTATACCACCTACCCGTGGTTTTTTTTTCTTTCTTCTTTATACATACATACTACTACTACATCTCTTTATCAACCAGTCTATATTAGCAGCAGACACAGTACAGTACGGTAGTCCACGGCTGTAGCTACCTCTGTGTCGGCACTGGGCAGTCCGTCCATAATTGTATACCACCTACCCGTGGTTTTTTTTTCTTTCTTCTTTATACATACATACTACTACTACTACATCTCTTTATCAACCAGTCTATATTAGCAGCAGACACAGTACAGTACGGTAGTCCATGGCTGTAGCTACCTCTGTGTCGGCACTGGGCAGTCCGTCCATAATTGTATACCACCTACCCGTGGTTTTTTTTTCTTTCTTCTTTATACATACATACTACTACTACATCTCTTTATCAACCAGTCTATATTAGCAGCAGACACAGTACAGTACGGTAGTCCACGGCTGTAGCTACCTCTGTGTCGGCACTGGGCAGTCCGTCCATAATTGTATACCACCTACCCGTGGTTTTTTTTTCTTTCTTCTTTATACATACATACTACTACTACTACATCTCTTTATCAACCAGTCTATATTAGCAGCAGACACAGTACAGTACGGTAGTCCACGGCTGTAGCTACCTCTGTGTCGGCACTGGGCAGTCCGTCCATAATTGTATACCACCTACCCGTGGTTTTTTTTTCTTTCTTCTTTATACATACATACTACTACTACATCTCTTTATCAACCAGTCTATATTAGCAGCAGACACAGTACAGTACGGTAGTCCACGGCTGTAGCTACCTCTGTGTCGGCACTGGGCAGTCCGTCCATAATTGTATACCACCTACCCGTGGTTTTTTTTTCTTTCTTCTTTATACATACATACTACTACTACTACATCTCTTTATCAACCAGTCTATATTAGCAGCAGACACAGTACAGTACGGTAGTCCACGGCTGTAGCTACCTCTGTGTCGGCACTGGGCAGTCCGTCCATAATTGTATACCACCTACCCGTGGTTTTTTTTTCTTTCTTCTTTATACATACATACTACTACTACATCTCTTTATCAACCAGTCTATATTAGCAGCAGACACAGTACAGTACGGTAGTCCACGGCTGTAGCTACCTCTGTGTCGGCACTGGGCAATCCATCCATAATTGTATACTAGTATCCATCCATCTCCATTGTTTACCTGAGGTGCCTTTTAGTTGTGCCTATTAAAATATGGAGAACAAAAATGTTGAGGTTCCAAAATTAGGGAAAGATCAAGATCCTCTTCCACCTCGTGCTGAAGCTGCTGCCACTAGTCATGGCCGAGACGATGAAATGCCAGCAACGTCGTCTGCCAAGGCCGATGCCCAATGTCATAGTACAGAGCATGTCAAATCCAAAACACCAAATATCAGTAAAAAAAGGACTCCAAAACCTAAAATAAAATTGTCGGAGGAGAAGCGTAAACTTGCCAATATGCCATTTACCACACGGAGTGGCAAGGAACGGCTGAGGCCCTGGCCTATGTTCATGGCTAGTGGTTCAGCTTCACATGAGGATGGAGGCACTCAGCCTCTCACTAGAAAAATGAAAAGACTCAAGCTGGCAAAAGCAGTAGCACCGCAAAGAACTGTGCATTCTTTGAAATCCCAAATCCACAAGGAGAGTCCAATTGTGTCGGTTGCGATGCCTGACCTTCCCAACACTGGACGTGAAGAGCATGCGCCTTCCACCATTTGCACGCCCCCTGCAAGTGCTGGAAGGAGCACCCGCAGTCCAGTTCCTGATAGTCAGATTGAAGATGTCAGTGCTGAAGTACACCAGGATGAGGAGGATATGGGTGTTGCTGGCGCTGGGGAGGAAATTGACCAGGAGGATTCTGATGGTGAGGTGGTTTGTTTAAGTCAGGCACCCGGGGAGACACCTGTTGTCCGTGGGAGGAATAGGGCCGTTGACATGCCTGGTGAAAATACCAAAAAAATCAGCTCTTCGGTGTGGAAGTATTTCACCAGAAATGCGGACAACAGGTGTCAAGCCGTGTGTTCCCTTTGTCAAGCTGTAATAAGTAGGGGTAAGGACGTTAACCACCTCGGAACATCCTCCCTTATACGTCACCTGCAGCGCATTCATAATAAGTCAGTGACAAGTTCAAAAACTTGGGCCGACAGCGGAAGCAGTCCACTGACCAGTAAATCCCTTCCTCTTGTAACCAAGCTCACGCAAACCACCCCACCAACTCCCTCAGTGTCAATTTCCTCCTTCCCCAGGAATGCCAATAGTCCTGCAGGCCATGTCACTGGCAATTCTGACGAGTTCTCTCCTGCCTGGGATTCCTCCGATGCATCCTTGCGTGTAACGCCTACTGCTGCTGGCGCTGCTGTTGTTGCTGCTGGGAGTCGATGGTCATCCCAGAGGGGAAGTCGTAAGCCCACTTGTACTACTTCCAGTAAGCAATTGACTGTCCAACAGTCCTTTGCGAGGAAGATGAAATATCACAGCAGTCATCCTGTTGCAAAGCGGATAACTGAGTCCTTGACAACTATGTTGGTGTTAGACGTGCGTCCGGTATCCGCCGTTAGTTCACAGGGAACTAGACAATTTATTGAGGCAGTGTGCCCCCGTTACCAAATACCATCTAGGTTCCACTTCTGTAGGCAGGCGATACCGAGAATGTACACGGACGTCAGAAAAAGACTCACCAGTGTCCTAAAAAATGCAGTTGTACCCAATGTCCACTTAACCACGGACATGTGGACAAGTGGAGCAGGGCAGGGTCAGGACTATATGACTGTGACAGCCCACTGGGTAGATGTATGGACTCCCGCCGCAAGAACAGCAGCGGCGGCACCAGTAGCAGCATCTCGCAAACGCCAACTCTTTCCTAGGCAGGCTACGCTTTGTATCACCGCTTTCCAGAATACGCACACAGCTGAAACCTCTTACGGCAACTGAGGAAGATCATCGCAGAATGGCTTACCCCAATTGGACTCTCCTGTGGATTTGTGGCATCGGACAACGCCAGCAATATTGTGTGTGCATTAAATATGGGCAAATTCCAGCACGTCCCATGTTTTGCACATACCTTGAATTTGGTGGTGCAGAATTTTTTAAAAAACGACAGGGGCGTGCAAGAGATGTTGTCGGTGGCCAGAAGAATTGCGGGACACTTTCGGCGTACAGGCACCACGTACAGAAGACTGGAGCACCACCAAAAACTACTGAACCTGCCCTGCCATCATCTGAAGCAAGAAGTGGTAACGAGGTGGAATTCAACCCTCTATATGCTTCAGAGGTTGGAGGAGCAGCAAAAGGCCATTCAAGCCTATACAATTGAGCACGATATAGGAGGTGGAATGCACCTGTCTCAAGTGCAGTGGAGAATGATTTCAACGTTGTGCAAGGTTCTGATGCCCTTTGAACTTGCCACACGTGAAGTCAGTTCAGACACTGCCAGCCTGAGTCAGGTCATTCCCCTCATCAGGCTTTTGCAGAAGAAGCTGGAGACATTGAAGGAGGAGCTAACACGGAGCGATTCCGCTAGGCATGTGGGACTTGTGGATGGAGCCCTTAATTCGCTTAACAAGGATTCACGGGTGGTCAATCTGTTGAAATCAGAGCACTACATTTTGGCCACCGTGCTCGATCCTAGATTTAAAACCTACCTTGGATCTCTCTTTCCGGCAGACACAAGTCTGCTGGGGTTGAAAGACCTGCTGGTGAGAAAATTGTCAAGTCAAGCGGAACGCGACCTGTCAACATCTCCTCCTTCACATTCTCCCGCAACTGGGGGTGCGAGGAAAAGGCTCAGAATTCCGAGCCCACCCGCTGGCGGTGATGCAGGGCAGTCTGGAGCGACTGCTGATGCTGACATCTGGTCCGGACTGAAGGACCTGACAACGATTACGGACATGTCGTCTACTGTCACTGCATATGATTCTCTCAACATTGAAAGAATGGTGGAGGATTATATGAGTGACCGCATCCAAGTAGGCACGTCACACAGTCCGTACTTATACTGGCAGGAAAAAGAGGCAATTTGGAGGCCCTTGCACAAACTGGCTTTATTCTACCTAAGTTGCCCTCCCACAAGTGTGTACTCCGAAAGAGTGTTTAGTGCCGCCGCTCACCTTGTCAGCAATCGGCGTACGAGGTTACATCCAGAAAATGTGGAGAAGATGATGTTCATTAAAATGAATTATAATCAATTCCTCCGCGGAGACATTGACCAGCAGCAATTGCCTCCACAAAGTACACAGGGAGCTGAGATGGTGGATTCCAGTGGGGACGAATTGATAATCTGTGAGGAGGGGGATGTACACGGTGATATATCGGAGGATGATGATGAGGTGGACATCTTGCCTCTGTAGAGCCAGTTTGTGCAAGGAGAGATTAATTGCTTCTTTTTTGGGGGGGGTCCAAACCAACCCGTCATATCAGTCACAGTCGTGTGGCAGACCCTGTCACTGAAATGATGGGTTGGTTAAAGTGTGCATGTCCTGTTTTGTTTATACAACATAAGGGTGGGTGGGAGGGCCCAAGGACAATTCCATCTTGCACCTCTTTTTTCTTTTATTTTTCTTTGCGTCATGTGCTGTTTGGGGAGGGTTTTTTGGAAGGGACATCCTGCGTGACACTGCAGTGCCACTCCTAAATGGGCCCGGTGTTTGTGTCGGCCACTAGGGTCGCTTATCTTACTCACACAGTCAGCTACCTCATTGCGCCTCTTTTTTTCTTTGCGTCATGTGCTGTTTGGGGAGGGTTTTTTGGAAGGGACATCCTGCGTGACACTGCAGTGCCACTCCTAAATGGGCCCGGTGTTTGTGTCGGCCACTACGGTCGCTAATCTTACTCACACAGCTACCTCATTGCGCCTCTTTTTTTCTTTGCGTCATGTGCTGTTTGGGGAGGGTTTTTTGGAAGGGACATCCTGCGTGACACTGCAGTGCCACTCCTAAATGGGCCCGGTGTTTGTGTCGGCCACTAGGGTCGCTTATCTTACTCACACAGTCAGCTACCTCATTGCGCCTCTTTTTTTCTTTGCGTCATGTGCTGTTTGGGGAGTGTTTTTTGGAAGGGCCATCCTGCGTGACACTGCAGTGCCACTCCTAGAT
Source organism: Pseudophryne corroboree (assembly GCF_028390025.1). Lineage (NCBI taxonomy): Eukaryota > Metazoa > Chordata > Amphibia > Anura > Myobatrachidae > Pseudophryne > Pseudophryne corroboree. The sequence goes on along the minus strand of NC_086445.1, from coordinate 17,216,524 downwards.
GGGCCCGGTGTTTGTGTCGGCCACTAGGGTCGCTAATCTTACTCACACAGCTACCTCATTGCGCCTCTTTTTTTCTTTGCGTCATGTGCTGTTTGGGGAGGGTTTTTTGGAAGGGACATCCTGCGTGACACTGCAGTGCCACTCCTAGATGGGCCAGGTGTTTGTGTCGGCCACTAGGGTCGCTTAGCTTAGTCATCCAGCGACCTCGGTGCAAATTTTAGGACTAAAAATAATATTGTGAGGTGTGAGGTATTCAGAATAGACTGAAAATGAGTGGAAATTATGGTTTTTGAGGTTAATAATAATATGGGATCAAAATGACCCCCAAATTCTATGATTTAAGCTGTTTTTTAGGGTTTTTTGAAAAAAACACCCGAATCCAAAACACACCCGAATCCGACAAAAAAAATTCGGTGAGGTTTTGCCAAAACGCGGTCGAACCCAAAACACGGCCGCGGAACCGAACCCAAAACCAAAACACAAAACCCGAAAAATTTCAGGCGCTCATCTCTAAACATCAGTGCCTCCATCCAGGTATCAGGAGGTATTAATGGGCCTACCTGGGAAACCCCAGATACTGTACATTAGATAAGGGACAGCAATAACCTTTATGTCACTATAACTCTGTGTCGTGTTCTATTTACCACTTACATCACATCCCGACACTTGTACATCACAGGTAACATTTTAGGGGGTTATTCAGAGATGACGCAGACCGCTGCATACACAGCCAGATCTGCGTTCATCTCTGCACATGCTGGCGGCCTCCCCTCGATGCGTCCGCAATTAGATTGCAGAAGCATCGGATCTAAAGATAACTCGTGGCAGCACAGCCTGGCTGCCCTGTCAGGTGGTCAGCGGCCATTTTTTTCCAGAGCGCCTGCATGTGGCGTCACACAGCCACCCCTGAAAACTGTCCCGGACCGGCCACGTTTTTATTCCAGCGCCTCCCCCGTAACACCGTAACTCCGCCCCCACAACGCCTGCACCTCTCAGTCACATTGCGGCCGTATCTTTCAGGTATGTTGCCGCAATATGAAAGGTCATGCACGCGCACAACGGCCAGTGTGCATGCACAGACCACCTGGATTCGGCCGCTGCGTGTGAACGTGCGGCTGCGTCCAGGTCTGAATAACCCTCTTAGTCTCCATTCTTTCCAAAAGGATACAACATATATTATAAACAATTACAATTACACCCGGTGCCTCCCCTCCTACACCTATTGCTGACCGGCGGAAAATAAGGCTCATAACCATGAACTATTGTGTCCTAGTACCTCAGCACGCAGTCCCGCTTTCCCTTATATTGCCTTATAATACCGGGTGCGTCAGTAATTTACACCAGGTTATATTCTATGCAACATAATGCTTAAATATAATTCAGTAAGTATTTCATGGACACTGTATATATGAGCTCATGTACTAACATTACATATATTGTTTCTCTCACTGTGTACAGCGGGTAGAGCCTTGGTGAGAGTTGTATATATAAATGCATATATATGTATGGCTGGCATAAGTTACCCAACAGGACTCCGGATGAGGGGTGTTTCACCGGCCGGTAGTAATAACCTTCCTCTGGTGCGATTCGGGCTGTCAGTAACAGTTATAGTACAGTATGAGAGAGATTGTGGCTTACATTGAAGGACTCTGAGTACCGCTGTCTGTGGTGCTATAGCGTACGGCTATGACAATATTCTATAGCGGCTATGTAATCATCTCCTCCAATAATAACCCTCCGTTCTCTGTAGCCTAATCCTAAACCTCTAAGGGGATGGCTAACCCTAACCCCCCTCCCCGGAGCCTAACCCTCCCACCCCTGCAGCCTAACCCTAACCCCCTCCCCGGAGCCTAACCCTCCCACCCCTGCAGCCTAACCCTAACCCCCCTCCCCGGAGCCTAAACCTAACCCTCCTATCTCTGTAGCCTAACGCCCCTCCCCGAAGCCAAACCCTCCCACCCCTGCAGCCTAACCCTAACCCCCCTCTCCGGAGCCTAACCCTCCCACCCCTGCAGCCTATCCTTAACCCACCTCTCCGGAGCCTAACCCTCCCAACCCTGCAGCCTAACCCCCCTCTCAGGAGCCTAACCCTCCCACCCCTGCAGCCTAACCTTAACCCCCCTTCCCGAAGCCTAACCCCCCCCTTCCTGGAGCCTAACCCTCCCACCCCTGCAGCCTAGCCCTAATCCCCCTCCACGGATCCTAACCCTCCCACCCCCACAGCCTAACCCTAACCCCCCTTCCCAGAGCCTGACCCCCCTCCCCGAAGCCAAACCCTCCCACCCCTGCAGCCTAACCCTAACCCCCCTCCCCGGAGCATAACTCTCCCACCCCTGCAGCCTAACCCCCCTCCCCGGAGCATAACTCTCCCACCCCTGCAGCCTAACCCTAACCCCCCTCCCCGGAGCCTAACCCTCCCACCCCTGCAGCCTAACCTTAACCCCCCTCTCCGGAGCCTAACCCTCCCAACCCTGCAGCCTAACCCTAACCCCCCTCTCCGGAGCCTAACCCTCCCACCCCTGCAGCCTAACCCTAACCCCCCTCCCTGAAGCCAAACCCTCCCACCCCTGCAGCCTAACCCTAACCCCCCTCCCCGGAGCATAACTCTTCCAACCCCTGCAGCTTAACCCCCCTCCCCGAAGCCTAACCCTCACACCCCTGCAGCCTAACCCCCCTCTCCGGAGCCTAACCTTCCCATCCCCGCAGCCTAACCCTAACCCCCCTCTCCCGAGCCTAACCCTCCCACCAGCGGAGCCTAACCCTAGCCCCCCCTCCCCGGAGCCTAACCCCCCTCCCCGAAGGCCTAACCCTCACACGCCATGCAGCCTAGCCCTAACCCCCCCTCCACGGAGCCTAACCCTCTCACGCCCACAGCCTAACCCTAACCCCCCTTCCCAGAGCCTGACCCCCCTCCCCGAAGTCAAACCCTCCCACCCCTGCAGCCTAACCCCCCTCCCCGGAGCATAAATCTCCCACCCCTTCAGCCTAACCCCCCTCCCCAGAGCCTAACCCTCCCACCCCTGCAGCCTAAACCTAACCCCCCTCTCCGAAGCCAAATACTCCCACCCCCACAGCCTAACCCTAACCCCCCTCTCCGGAGCCTAACCCTCCCACCCCCGCAGCCTAACCCTAACCCCCCTCCCCGGAGCCTAACCCTCCCACCCCTGCAGCCTAACCCCTAACCCTCCTCCCCGGAGCCTAACCCTCCCACCCCCGCAGCCTAACCCTAACCCCCCTCCCCGAAGCCTAACCCTCTCCTCCCTGGATCCTAACCCTCCCACCCCTGCAGCCTAACCCTAACCCCCCTCCACAGAGCCTAACCCTACCACCACCACAGCCTAACCCTAACCCCCCTTCCCAGAGCCTGACCCCCTCCCTGAAGCCAAACCCTCCCACCCCTGCAGCCTAACCCTGACCCCCCTCCCCGGAGCCTAACCCTCCCACCCCTGCAGCCTAACCCTAACCCTCTGTTCTCTGCAGCCTATAAGTGTCGGTATCTCGACTGCTGGGATGCCGGACACCGGTATCTTAACCGCATCCCATTAATTCAATTGAGTGTTCCTTTCCCTCTAATATAGGTGGTCATTCCGAGTTAATCGCACGTAGCAACTTTTTGCTGGTCGTGCGATCAACTTGACGCCGCCTATGGGGGAGTGTATATTAGCATAGTAAGGCTGCGATCGCTTGTGCAGCCCTGCTAAGCTAAAAAAGTTTCCTGCAAAACAAGACCAGGGTTAGACCTACTTACCTGTGCGACGGATCCAGCGACGAAGGTCCCGGAAGTGACGTCAGACATCCGCCCTCCAAACGCCAGGACACGCCTGTGTTTGCCTCACTACGCCTGGAAAACGGTGAGTAGATGCCCCAGAACACCTCCCCGCCGTCAATCTTCTAGTGATCACCACTGCGATCACTTTCAGCGCTGCCCAGCAACGATGCACGTGCGCATTGCGGCCCCCACGCAGCTGCAGTCCCGACCCGTTGGCACTGCAGCGAAGAAACGCTGCGTGCGAACGGGTCAGAATGACCTCCATAGGCTTTAATGTCTCTCCCTCTCTGAAGGATGGACACAGGCTGATCGCTGTAGAAAAAATAAATGTTTTTGTTTAAAAATATTATACTTACAACACCCAGGGACCGGTGATCGGAGCTCTGACGAGGGCTGTCAGTCATCGGGTCTCTGCGCTGCTACTGTGATCCCCTGTGCAGTAAAGTGATGCTGCAAAGTGGCAGCTCACTTTACAGCACCAGGGCCAAAGCAGGAAAAATTGATCTAAAGACCGGCAGTCCTCCTGGAGCACCAATATCCGGTCCCTGTGTTTGGTAAGTATGACCAGTGGTGGTGGGGAGGGGGCGGCTTTGGAGTCCCACGTAGGCAGCATCAGCTCTGCAGAAATCACCAGGAAAATGACGTAGCGGCCATTGGGGGTCATTCTGAGTTGTTAGCTCGTTAGAAGTTTTTAGCAGCTGTGCAAACGATATGCCGCCGCCCTCTGGGAGTGTATATTAGCTTTGCAAGTGTGCGATCGCTTCCATCACAGAACGGCTACAAAAAAAAAAAATGGTGCAGTTTTAGAGTAGCTCCAGACCTACTCAGCGCTTGCGATCACTTCAGACCATTCAGTTCCGGATTTGACGTCACAAACACGCCCTGCGTTCACTCAGCCACGCCCGCATTTTTCCTGGCACACCTGCATTTTCCCGAACACTCCCTGAAAACTGTCAGTTGCCACCCAGAAACGCCCTCTTCATGTCAATCACTCTGTGGCAACCAGTGCGACTGAAATGCTTTGCTAGACCCTGTGCAAAACTGCATCGTTCGTTGTGCCCATACGTCACGCGTGCGCAATGCGCAGCAAACGCATGCACAGAACTGCCATTTTTTAGCCTGATTGCTGCACTGTTATCAGGGGTTGGGTTTGAAATGCCAGTGGTAAGAATATCAACTGCAGCATCCTGATGATCAGATTCCTGACAGAGGAAGGTAAGTATATTTACCTTCACCCAATGTCCCCCTAAACATCCCTTCTTGCAGCCTAAACCTTACCCCCCCCCGCCCCCCCAGTGCAGCCTAACCCTAATACTCCCGGTGGTGCCCAAACATAACCCCCCTGACCCACAGCCTATACCTAACCCTCCCCCTCCACAGCCTAATCCTAACCCTCCCCGGGGGTGCCTAAACCTAACTCCCCCCTCCCTGTAGCCTAAACCTACCCCCCCCCCCCCCCCTGGACTGCAACCTAACTCTAGCCCTCCCCCCACAGCCTAAACCTAACCTTTACCCCATGGCTTACCTGGTAGACAGTTTAGTGGATGATCGTTCAGGATCTCAGTGGTCGGGATTTTGACTGCTGGATCCCGTAATCCGTACACTTTAATATGCTCATTAGCCACTTTGTGGTTCTGTTACTAAAGCATGGTGACTCCATTACTTCATTAAAGAATGTGCCCAGATTGCACAAATTGTCTTACTGTAACCAGATCTCTGTAGCTGTATCCCCAGTGTGTCCCCATCTTGCAAAGAAATGTTTTGAAAATCTGGAATTAATTCTGGAATTTAAATGTATCAATTTTGTGTGCACACTTAGGGGGAGTTTTACTAAGCCTTGGAGAGTAATAAAGTGGAGAGATATAAACTACCAACCAATCATCTCATATCTGTCAGGCATACCCTCCAACATTTTACACACAAAAATCGGTACAAATTAGAAAAGGGGCCTGGCCACAAGTAAAGGGGGCGTGGTCACGCCCCTTTTCCTATACTTTTAATGGAAGTTTGGAGAGCCAAAAATAGGTACAGATCATAAAAAAAGGTACTGTACCTATTAAAAAGGTACAGTTGGAGGGTATGGTCAAGGGTGATGGAGAAGCAGAGGGTGATTGGGAGAAGGTAACGGGAAGAGGCAGTGCGTGACAGAGAGGGTGGCAGAGAGAGACAGTGAGTGATAGGGAGTGGGTGATGGAGAGAGGCAGTGGGCGACAGAGAGTCAGTGACAGCAGATGGTAACAGGGAGAGGGAGACAGTGGGTGATGGTAGTGGCTGATAGAGTGGGTGACACGAAGGCGGTGGTTGAAAGGGTGATGTAGAGAGACAGTAGGTGATGCGTAGGGAGAGGCAGTGTATGATAGAGATGGTGACAGGCAGTAGGTGACAGGAAAGCAGTGAGTGGTGGCAGTGAGAGGCAGTAAGTGGTGCCAGAGAGAGGTTGATAGGGAGGGCGATGTCATGGAGAGGCAGTGGATGACACCAGGGAAAGGCAGTAGATGATGCCAGGGTGAGGGTGACTGGGCAAGGCAGTGAGTGATAGAAAGGTTGACAGGGAGGGTGATGCCAGGGAGAGGCTGTGGGTGACACTAGGGAGAGGCAGTGGATGAAAACAGGGAGAGGGTGACATGCATTGGGTGACAGGGTGAGGTAGTGGTTGACAGGGAGAGGCAGTGATTGGTGCCAGGGAGAAGTAGAGGGTAACAGGGAGAGCATGACAGCAGTGGGTGGCAAGGAGAGTCTGACACAAGGGAAAGGCAGTGGATGCTAGACAAAGGGTGAAAGGCAGTGGGTGCTAGAGAAGGGGTTAAAAGTAGACGGTGACAGGCAGTGGGTGATAGGGAGAGGTTTACAGGGAGGGTGATGCCAGGGAGAGGCAGTAGGTGATGCCAGGGAGAGGGTGAAAGGCAATGGGTCACAGGACAAGGCAGTGGATCAAAGGGAGAAGCAGTGAGTATTGCCAGGAAGAGGCAGTGGGTGTCAGGGAGAGAGTGACACCAGGTAGAGGCAGTGGGTGCTAGGTAGAGGGTGACATGCAGTGGGTGCTAGTAAGGGGGTGAAAGGGAGAGGTTGATAGTGATAAAGCCTAATATTTATCTTACTTAAAACCTAAAGAACACAGTACGCAATTGGCGTATGGAATACCGTAAGAGTACGCACGTTGCGTAACAAACGCTTAGCCGTGGTCGAGACGCACGAGCGGCACGTTCGCTCACGGCTTAAAGCGTACAGGCAAGCACGCTATAGGCTGCCGACTAACGTAATGATACGCTATCAGCGTAGCGGACGCTCGAGACCACAAAGAGATCACAAGCAGCGCTGACGCTCACAGAGTTAAACCTTTATAACTATACCATAAACAATGTACTTATAATGTAAACCTTTGTGCAGTGATAAGGTGTAAATGCAACACAGTGTAACCTTGTTAGTTTAAAAGATGTATGAGAATACTTAGAATACTTAGAAATATAATGAACACACAGATACCGGTCTTAGGTTCTAACACCTTAAATGAACGTTCTATTTCAAAAGAATACACAGTACAAGTTAGACACTACCAAACTAACACAGAATACCTAACCGAATAACTACACATAAAATACAATAGCAGTACAATTACATTTAAGAGGAAAGAGAGAGAGAAGAGAAGAGAGAAGATGGCTCACAATAACAATAAAGACAATATGGTTGCGGAGAAACTTACGCATAAGGGGAACAATTGCATGCACCTTTCTGGATATCCAGCTCCCGATTATCAGTGATGAGAACCGTTGAAGAGAGTAGAGTGGGAGCTGGATCAGATCGGCTTGTCTATATATACACTACACACAATACAATACAATGGTCCCTACAATCTCATTGTTCATTGGACACAGGAATTTGTCTCTGCATTATAACAAAAGGTCATAGGTTGGTTCATACAGGTGGGCTGTGACTATTTCAAACTGCTCAGGTGGGTGGGAAACTGGGTTTCCCGCCGCATGGGTAATAAAGTGCAAATACAGTAAATGTCCATAAACTTCTTATGTCCATAACTATTCGCACGAGCGATTAATCCGCTTCAAACCAACACCGGAATATTGCTAATTAAATACTCTTCTGATGGATACTAAACACCACTGTGTAACCCCTGTCTGACCCTTCGTATCAAACAAAGAGGGATCTCTTTGTCTACGAACATGCTATATTAACTAAACTTTCAGATTCTATCAAAGGGACCATAATCTACAAAATACATTATATGGTTAAAATATGTTACGATTGAGTCGCACGCTAGGCGTACACAAACTCTACCGTAAATGCGCATACCGTGCGCCCGCGGGTGCACGCAACGGCGAGTATGCGCACGCACGGCAGGGCTCATGCACGTGCAGCATATTTGCATGAGGTGCAAATATGGCAATGTGCATCACGATATTTTTCTGACTTTGACAGTCCACCCTTTGGCAGTCACCAATAACTGCCACTTCCTAAAACATTTCAAAAGAGAAAAATATATGTCATGTGTAAATACATTTCTATGATTGGGTAAGGGAGGAGAGAAGAAGGTGAGAAAAGGGGTATGACCTAGTGAGATAGCAGAAGCATGTGTGTATGAATCCATGTTTGGGGGGTCATGTATCATCGTGCCATACGTATTTTAAATCAAGCTTCGAGGTATTGCGAAGTATACATTTGAATTCCTTCTTATCCCGTATTAAGGGTCTGTGGATGGGCTGTCAAACTTTACCGAGCTCCTTTCGGCTTTTAGTTGCAACAAAATGGGGGAGCACATTTTAGTTGATGATACATGAATGGGGGAATATGTGAGTGCTGATATCTGTGCCTGTATTCTCTATCGACTATGTGTGTCATTACCTGAAGGTTGTAGAGATGAAGATAAGGAACAATTATGGTAAATGCAGTTATATTCTATGTGAGGTTAATAAACATTTGTTGATTGACGTCTTGTCTGGTGTCTTGTCTCGATGTACATGTTGACTGTAGTCTCCTTTGGGCTTTTGCTATCAACGGTATGCAAAAAGCTTTTTCAATGTCCATAGACTTACAAAAAGTGTTGGGCTAGCGTAAGTTAAAATTACTAGGGAAATGGGGGTCTATGGCATAGTCCATCTGTTCTCTGTGTAAAAGGTTGTCAAATTCTTCTTCCAAGCGGATGTCTTTGTACCTTGGAGGAAACCAAAGGAGAAACGGGTGAAAGAAACGGACCGTGGAATCACATTTTCATCACAACATTGTCTCTATTGCTGGGTCATAAATCAAATCCATTGGAATTACAATGTCCTCACTCCTTAGACTCATTGCCCTAGTACTTCGTTTACACTTCGTTAAAGCCTGAACGCATCTAAATATCAAACCAATCGATATGACAACACCCAAGATACACAGAAGAAATTTCCCTACATCCATTATAACTCCTTGAGCCCATTCTCCTAGACCAGAGAACCAATTTCGCGGGTTCAACCATGACACCCAACCGGTCAGCTCATTACCCACAGCAGCAAGGGTGAGATTGTGTCTCCTGCGGAATTCCCACTTTAATTGGAGAATGTCGTCCATCTTTTGGTCTATGACCTCAACCGGGTCCTCGGTGCTATTCGTAATATAAGTGCAGCATTTCACGCTGTACTGTGTTGCCAGTGTGACACAATATCCACCTGTCACTGCCGTGAGATAATTAAGAACCATCCTATGCTGAACCAGTTCTGTTTTATAAGCTTGGAGCTCCCTTCCAGTATACCTAAAAGTGTCGTCATACATTTCAGTGATATTGTCTAATAAATTTGCAAGCGCAGATATGTATTTATAGTTCAACACTCCACTGGCGGTGCGAGTGAAATCTAACGCGAGTAGAACCTGAATCCCGGTGGATTCATGGATCAGGTCAGAGGCCGGATGCTCTGTCCTTTCTGTCAGTTGCCTTTTAACTACGTGCTCGTAATGAGTGTGAGTGTAAGGAGCTTGGGCACCACGGTGAATATCTTTCATTTTGGTATGCGATACAGTCATTACCTCAGGCAGTACTTTTCCAATATAACATAATCCTTCTGAGTTTGGGGCAAGCCACTTATACGCCTTCCTCCCGCATATGAAATATGCATCATCGGGGAGAACATATGGGACGGAGTAAGACATAACCATATTACACATTTTCCATATGAAATCTCCTAACCCTAATTCTCCCATTTGTTTAGTACACGTATCTGTTTGTACGATATGTGCACAGTATCCTGGTGATACCTCTCCAACTCTCATGATCCTACTTCCTAGGGTATACCTATATCGGAAAGATTTTCCACTACCGGCTATGTGGCGTACAAGTTCTGTATCTGTAGGCATTCTATCTGCTCTATATGAAAAGGTCATGGTTTGGTTATTCCATGACACTTCCCAATTTCCCGGCTTTCGGGGATTGGAAATGTTAAAACATATTAGGGATCTATCCACATGATATTGGTGGAGCTTCAAACTAGGAGGACTGGAGATATTAAACCTCCTGTCCACCGGCCTCCCACCACTTAGCTCAAGTACCTCCCCTACCGTTAAAGGAAATGGTACTAATCCTGATTTGCTATGACCTTGAGGTACTTGAGAGCATACCCAACAATCTGTCTGATTTAACACATTACCCACTAAGGAGTGATAGTCACTCAATGGATGCCGGTCCATGTGAATATTAAAACTGGACTGACATTTCTTGATGCACCCATCCTCAACTACATTGTCACAGAGTCTACAGATACAGTTCTCTTCAGCTAACAATCCTTCACAATTCCTTCTATTGTCAATGCTATTTGATCGTTTTCTGATACTCGCCTTTGCTTGTTGATTATGTTGTATTTGGAAATCTACGCCTCCATCTTTGTCATCAGAACCCATTCCAGAACCTCTCTCGACCTCCATGGTACTCTCACCGGAACAGACTGCTCTGGTCAACATCATGGTCAACAGGAAAATCCGGATCACAGTCTCTTGGGGCAAGTCCATCTTATAGGAGGAAATGGAGAAGAATGAGAAGGGGGAAAGAAATAATTTGAGGGAGATGGGATGGGAAGTGGAGAAAAACAATAAAAGGGACCAGGGAATCGACAACTGCCTCCGATCTTATTATTTTCAATGCTCAGGTGACGTTTCAGTCCTCCTGAAACAGACACTCCAGTGATACAACTTCCTCTACCGTCTGTTCTTTTTCACGGGACCTCTCTGGATCAGCAACCTTCTTACAATGGGACGAATGAACCCAAGTCTATCTCTCGGCCACCTTCAATGCTGTCGTGCTAATCAATAAGACTTGGTATGGTCCTTCCCATCTGTCAATAAGGCAACCTGAGCGTAGAAAATTCCGTATCATTACATAATCCCCAGGTTCAATGTCATGACAATTACTATCTGGCAGATCAGGAATCACCAACTTCAAATTATCATTTTGATTCCTTAGCTGTTTACTCACGTTAACCAGGTATTTTACAGTCACTTCATTGTTGCACTTCAAATCATCCTGAGGGTTAATCATAACATGCGGTTGTCGACCAAACAGAATTTCAAAGGGGGACAGATTAAGAGGGGACCTGGGAGTGGTTCTGATGCTGTATAGTACAATGGGTAAAGCTTCTGGCCATGTCAATCCTGTATCTACCATAACTTTGCTCAATTTATTTTTAATAGTGCTGTTCACTCTTTCTACTTTCGCACTCGCCTGGGGGCGGTACGGAGTGTGTAGCTTACTATCAATTCCCATCAACTTACACATTCCTTGAAAGACATCACCTGTAAAATGGGTACCCCTATCACTTTCAATTATTCTAGGGATACCGTATCTACACACAAATTCCTGCACAATTTTCTTAGCAGTAAACATAGCGGTATTTGTGGCCGCAGGAAATGCTTCGACCCAATTTGAGAACACATCTATACAAACTAGTACATACTTCAAATTTCGACAAGGGGGTAATTGTATGAAATAAATTTGTATTACCTGAAAAGGGCCGCTTGTAGGTGGGATATGGGATGGTTCCGTCGGTATTGCCTTTCCGATATTCTTCCTCAAGCAGGTGAGGCATGTCATTGCCCTTTTTCCCGCATGGGAAGAAAATCCTGGGGCACACTAATAAGCTCTTACTAGCTTACACATCCCTTCTTTGCCCAAATGAGTCAGCCCGTGTGCTGCTTCAGCTAGACTTGGAAGGTATGCTCTGGGTGCCACTGGTTTACCTTGTCCATCTGTCCAGAGTCCTGAGGACTCCTGGCCAAATCCTTTTGACCTCCAAACTGCCCTTTCCTGAGTGGAACACAAATTTTGCATTTCACACAATTTCTGTGTGTTGACGGTATTAAATACAATCAGTTGTGTGGTGTCTGTCTGTCTGGGGGTACCAGCTGCTAACTTAGCAGCTTCGTCTGCTCGGCTGTTACCAAGTGATACTGGGTCTTGGCTATATGTGTGTGCTTTACACTTGATAACAGCCACTCTGTCGGGTTCCTGTATCGCTGTTAGAAGCCTTTTGATGTGAGCTGCATGCGCTACCGGTGTACCAGCTGCCGTCATGAAATTTCTGAGGTGCCATAGGGCTCCGAAATCATGGACTACCCCGAAGGCGTATCTAGAATCGGTGTAGATATTGGCTGACTTGCCCTTAGCCAATTCACATGCTCTGGTTGGGGCAACCAGTTCAGCAACCTGGGCTGAGTGAGGTGGGCCTAGCGGTTCTGCTTCTATGGTGCCTTGGTCATCTACGACTGCGTATCCGGTACACAAGTCTCCCGAGTCCGTCTGTCTGTGACAACTACCGTCAGTGTAGAAAGTAAAATCTACATCTTCCAGTGGGTTGTCACTGATGTCAGGCCTTGCCGTGAAATTTTGGGTCAAGTATTCCATACAATCATGCATGTCATCCCCTGTCTTAAATCCTCCTTTACTATTACTCTCATCCTCCACGCTTTGTGCCTGTCCAGGCACACCTGGGAGATACGTTGCAGGATTTAATGCACTGCATCTCCTTATGGTGATGTTTACGGGGGCCATTAATGCCAATTCCCATCTTGTAAACCGCGCTGATGAGACGTGTCTAGTTTGAGCCGAATTTAGCAAGGCTGACACTGCATGTGGTGTATGGATTGTGAGGTTGTGACCTAGCACTACATCTTCGCTTTTTGTCACTAGCAATGCTATCGCAGCAACGCTTCGCAAGCATGTGGGGAGGGATCGCGCTACCGTATCTAGCTGAGCGCTGTAGTATGCTACCGATCTGCTGGCATCACCGTGCTTCTGGGTTAGGACGCCTGTCGCGCAACCAGCACTTTCTGTTCCATACAGCTCAAAGGGTTTCCCATAGTCTGGCATACCTAATGCTGGCGCCTGCGTTAGGCACTGTTTAAGTCTCTCAAAAGCCATCTCGGATTCGTCTGTATGCGAAATCCGATCAGGTTTGTTTGATGAGACCATCTCTTGTAAAGGTAATGCTAGAATGGAAAAACCTGGGATCCAGTTACGGCAATACCCACACATTCCTAAAAACGTTCTGATCTGTTGCTGGGTTTGTGGCAGAGTCATGTCTCTAATTGCTTGGATTCTATCAGCGGTCAGGTGTCTCAGTCCTTGTGTCAGACAGTGTCCCAAATATTTCACTTTAGCCTGGCATAATTGCAACTTGTCTTTGGAAACCTTGTGTCCTGTGTCTGAAAGATGAAACAGGAGCTGTTTCGTATCTTTCAGGGACGCTTCCAGTGAATCTGAACACAGGAGTAAATCATCCACATACTGTATCAATATTGATCCACTCTCTGGTTGGAAAGACTGTAAACAATCATGCAAAGCCTGTGAAAATATGCTTGGACTGTCTATGAAACCTTGTGGTAATCGAGTCCATGTATATTGGACTCCTCTGTATGTGAATGCAAACAAATATTGGCTGTCAGGGTGCAGAGGTACCGAGAAAAAGGCGGAGCAGAGGTCAATAACAGTGAAAAATTTTGCAGTGGGAGGGATCTGCATAAGGGTGACAGCTGGATTTGGCACTACGGGGAACTGACTCTCAACTATTTTGTTAATCCCCCTTAGATCCTGCACTAGCCTGTAACCCCTCCCCCCACTTTTTTTTAACAGGGAAGATGGGACTATTGGCAGTGCTGGATGTTCTTACCAGAATGCCCTGTTGTAGCAAGCGCTCTATTACGGGGTACACTCCTAACTCCACCTCTGGCTTCAGAGGGTATTGTGGGATTTTTGGAGCTATCCTACCATCTTTTACTTGCACAACTACTGGAGCTACGTTTGCCATTAATCCAGTGTCTTGTCCATCTTTAGTCCAAAGTGACTCTGGTATTTGGGATGTCATTTCTTCTACTTGGGATGGAGTCCTATTTGTCATAACAGTATGTGACATTAATTTTGATGGGGAGTCTAGCATGTCTCGCACTTCCTGAGCGTTATTCTCAGGTATGTCTAAGAATACACCTACAGGAGTACAATAAATGATGCACCCCATTTTACACAATAAATCTCTTCCCAGGAGATTAGTCGATGCCGATGCAGCCAGCAAAAAGGAATGCTTGGTATGTAAAGGCCCTATTGTAATCTCTGCTGGTTTGCTAACAGGGTAGTGCTGTACTACTCCCGTTACTCCCATGGCTGGAATTGTCTTACCAGTGGTTCTCATGCCCACTGTCGAATTTATCACTGATTTGGCCGCCCCCGTATCTACAAGGAAATTTAATGATTTACCAGCTACATCAATTGCAATCTCGGGTTCACTTCCAAGACTTGCAATTAATTTTACTGGCTGCAGATTACAGGTGTGGCCACACCCCTATTGGGTATGGTGACCTCCCTGAATCGCGCTGGCAGCAACTACTTGTGAAGGGGGTAAATGGGAACTACCAGAAACTTGCCAGTCTCTTTTTGGGGGATATCTTTTTGTTTCCCCTGCATGTGGCTCATAACTCCGTCTCTGTGGTCCTTGATCCCAATTTCGTGTGTCGTGTCGTTGTCTAGGGGGTTGATATGATTTTTGTGTATTTTTCATTCTACAGTCTCGTGCAAAGTGTCCCTCTCTATGACAGGAATAACAAGTTACCACATTTGACTTACCCACAGGGATCGGAGATTTATACAAAGGTTGCCTTGTGGTCAAAGCCTGTATACTTACGCCCATTAACTTATCACTTTGTGACTCCCTGTGTCTGGTGATATTCCGATCATGATCAACAGCGGCCTCTCTCAAAGTAGCCACCGACAGACCTCGCCAACATGGTTGCGTGGTCTGTACCCTTGTCTTTAATGCTTCTTTTAAACCATCCATTAGCACAGATACTGCTACTTCACACTACTACGCACAAGGGGAACAATCGCATGCGCCTTTCTGGATATCCAGCTCCCGATTATCAGTGATGAGAACCGTTGAAGAGAGTAGAGTGGGAGCTGGATCAGATCGGCTTGTCTATATATACACTACACACAATACAATACAATGGTCCCTACAATCTCATTGTTCATTGGACACAGGAATTCGTCTCTGCATTATAACAAAAGGTCATAGGTTGGTTCATACAGGTGGGCTGTGACTATTTCAAACTGCTCAGGTGGGTGGGAAACTGGGTTTCCCGCCGCATGGGTAATAAAGTGCAAATACAGTAAATGTCCATAAACTTCTTATGTCCATAACTATTCGCACGAGCGATTAATCCGCTTCAAACCAACACCGGAATATTGCTAATTAAATACTCTTCCGATGGATACTAAACACCACTGTGTAACCCCTGTCTGACCCTTCGTATCAAACAAAGAGGGATCTCTTTGTCTACGAACATGCTATATTAACTAAACTTTCAGATTCTATCAAAGGGACCATAATCTACAAAATACATTATATGGTTAAAATATGTTACGATTGAGTCGCACGCTAGGCGTACACAAACTCTACCATAAATGCGCATACCGTGCGCCCGCGGGTGCACGCAACGGCGAGTATGCGCACGCACGGCAGGGCTCATGCACGTGCAGCAGGCACTCGCATGAGGTGCAAATATGGCAATGTGCATCACGATATTTTTCTGACTTTGACAATAGGGAGGGCTACATCAGGGAGGGGCAATGGGTGACAGGGAGAGGGTAATGCCTCAAGAGAGCCACAGGGGTAGGGTGATGTGAGGGAAAGAGTGACAGCAGTGGGTGAAAGGGAGAGGGTGACCGCAATGGGTGACAGGGAGAGGGTGATGCCAGGGAAAGGGAGACAGCAGTGGGTGACAGGGAGATGGTGACACCATGCAGAGGGTGACAACTGTGGAAGACAGGCAGGGGGTGACAACAGTGGGAGAAAGGAAGAGGGTGACAGCAGTGGGTGACAGGGAGAGAGTGACAGCAGTGGGTGAGAGGAAGTGGTAGACAAATATACAGTATTACAATTTTCTTACCTGGGCCCAAAACTGCTGCAGGTGGATATCGGCTCCTCCTTGTGTGTAACGCCAGGGAGTGTCATGAGATCATGACGTCAGATGCCCAGCGTTGATAGCATGAACAGCCTCAATAAGGATGCTAGCGTCAGAGAAATTGGGTGGGGAGAGGGGGCCACACTCAGACAGCAGGTGCCAGCTCAGCGTCAGTCATCTGCTCTACATTACTGGGGGATGGGCAGGCAGTAGCGGTAGCCTACATTATAATAAGTCAGTCGGCTCACTGTAATGCGCCTGGTCCTTTCACTACATTGGGCCCTGGTGCAGTGCACTGGCTGCACCGCCACCATTTCTGCCTATGTCTCTCTCCAAGGTTTGGTAGGAACATGTCTCATGAATGGTGATTCCGTTACTGACGTTGAAAGCAGGCTGATTTATCAAGCATAACGTACACAAGATAGCACTCACGCTATTGTGATAGTATGTTGCATGGGGTTTGTTGCCAGCTGTTGGCTTATGATGATTTGGTGACATTGGTGGTGGCAGCTGTATGATGAATAGAGCTTATCACTGTAAGAGGAGATTCCGTTACCGGTGGAAATGTCCTACAGCAACTACATAACATGTTGGAAATGATAAAACTACAGCAGCGATCACTGCACCGGTTATAAGGTATTATAGGTATTATAAGGATTATAAGGAGATAACAGCTGCTCACCTGCTCTGTATTTGCAGATCTGGCTCTTTCTGCCTGGAAGTAGAAAGGAGAAACAGTCACTCAGGATAATTATACAGAGTCTGCGGCTGCTCTTCCTGCAGTGACAGAAATATGTAACAATGGTGGTCATTCTGCGAATGCGTATGGGCCGCAGGGCGCACGCGCTGAGTATTTTCACACAACACTATGCAATTTTACACAGGTCCGAGCTACGCTTTTTAGTCGCTCTGCTGATCGGTGAGTGATTGACAGGAAGTGGGTGTCTCTGGGCGGAAACTGAGCGTTTTCCAGGAGTGTGCTAAAAAACGCAGGCGTGCCAGGGAAAAACGCAGGAGTGGCTGGAGAAACAGGGGAGTGGCTGGCCGAACGCAGGGCGTGTTTGTGACGTCAAATCAGGAACTAAATGGACGGAGGTGATCGCAATCTAGGGGTAGGTCTGGAGCTACTCAGAAACTGCAGGAAAATATTTAATAACAGAACTGCTAACCTTTCATTCACACTTCTGCTAGCTTGTGCACTGCTGCTAAAAGCAGCTAGCGAGCGATCAACTCGGAATGAGGGCCAATATGAAGTAATCAGCAGTCACACAGTATAAGTCACACAGTGTAAGTCACACAGTCACACAGTATAAGTCACACAGTCACACAGTATAAGTCACACAGTCACACAGTATAAGTCACACAGTATAAGTCACACAGTCACACAGTATAAGTCACACAGTATACGTCACACAGTCACACAGTATAAGTCACACAATCACACAGTATAAGTCACACAGTCACACAGTATAAGTCACACAAACACACAGTATAAGTCACACAATCACACAGTATAAGTCACACAGTCACACAGTATAAGTCACACAGTCACAGTATAAGTCACACAGTCACACAGTATAAGTCACACAGTCACACAGTATAAGTCACACAATCACACAGTATAAGTCACACAATCACACAGTATAAGTCACACAGTCACAGTATAAGTCACACAGTCACACAGTATAAGTCACACAGTCACACAGTATAAGTCACACAATCACACAGTATAAGTCACACAATCACACAGTATAAGTCACACAGTCACACAGTATAAGTATAACTCATCCTGAGTTGATCGAGCGCTACCTATTTTTTGCAGCGCAGCGATCAGATAGTCGCCGCCTACAGGGGAGTGTATTTTCGCTTTGCAAGTTTTGTGCAGTTTCTGAGTAGCTCTGGACTTACTCAGCCGCTGCGATCACTTCAGCCTGTCCGGGCCCGGAATTGACGTCAGACACCCACCCTACAAACGGCCGGACACGCCTGCTTTTTTCCAACCACTCCCAGAAAACGGTCAGTTGTTTGACAGGTCAGAAGGTCGACATGGGTTTTTCACAACTTTTTTTTTTTTTAAACTTTTTCATACTTTGGGATCCACGCGGACAATGATTGGGAATAGTAACCTGTACCAAGCACAGCGGTAGCGGAGCGATGCACCGCGCCCGAAGCCGCGAGCCATGCGAGGGAACACAGAGCACTAATTGAGGTTCCCGGTCACTGTACAGAGAAAACGACACCAAAAACCCTGAAAAATACTCACGTCGACCTTTTGACCTGTTGACCTAGACCATGTTGACCTAGAAACCCTGTCGACCTGGAATCCCTGTCGACCTAGTTACTGTCGACCCTCCATACCACACCCACCGGGTCCGGTATTACGCATGGTGTCCCGCTGAGTATGACGCTCACAAGGGCGCAGCAGCCTGTTTACTGGCGTACGCTAATGAAGGAATCCCGTGTATGCAGAATGCCACGCCCCCAACTTTTTTCCCATCACCACCAGCAACCACCGTCATTAGTATCTGTGCATGAACCTACTCCATGCTGGCAGCAATAGATCATGTGACACAGACGTCCCAGCTCCCTCCGCATGTTACTGAAGCTGACTTACACACCCATGGCACTCCCAGTGGTGCCGAGAGGGGGATGGGCGGGGTACTCTTTACCTGGGCTTGGGCCTGTTGGAAGGTCCCAGGTCCCGCTGACCCCCATGTAGACAGCGGCAGAAGGAAGAGAGAAAACACGCTGCTGTGTGCTGCACTGAAGAGAGACAACTGCAGAGACAATGTGCTCTCTCTCCCCCCATGATGGGCAAGGGGTGAACAACTGCACCCACCCCCACCCAGCAGCCCCCCCTGCCGCAACCCCGCTCTTCACCTTGCACACTCCCCTGTGCAGCACGCAACTGCTTTGTAGCGACACATAAACTTCTTTTAAAATATTCCCTAAGGTGAAGGGGGGGCTGACCACTCGTCCCTGCATTGGCTACACCTCCCTCCGAGTACCTGGGCATGGCATAGCTGTCGGCGCCCCTGGGTGCTCCCACTAGATGCAATAGTTCTGTCACCTTCATTGTTGAGCATTGTGGAGCTCTCTAGGGAGAGACACAAAAGTGTCAGGGGGACAATGCACAGGTCACAAATATTAGCAATATAATTAAGATGAAACCAACCAATGAAAGAAATTAATAGTCCTATCTTTTTAAAGGGACCAAAGATAATATATATCAGGCTGGAGGTGCGCCACTAAGCTAAAGTTACAGTAATTTTTCTAAAAGATATTAGTGTAGACCACTAGTGGGTGCTACACTAAAAAAGAGCTTAGTGTGTGGCGCACTCTTTTGAAATGATTATAAATTGATAAAATTCAACTTTTATTACGTATTTTTAAGATAAATCTCTATAGCCAGGCAAATAAATATATTCGGTAGCCTGAGAGTAAACACCTATAAGATTATTGCACTAAATTATTATTGAATGATGGTAATTACCATTTCCGCTATAGTTAAAACAAATAAATTGTATGTCAAGCTTAGTGATATATTACTGTGCGTATTATATATTGTAACGGTTATCAATATCACCCTTTACCAAGACTGTATTAGTTTGTAATCACGGACATAGCTCAAATAATTGCCACTTTTAAAAGTATATGGTTATTGTTAGAGTAAGCACTACCGAATATATTTATTTGCCTGGCTATAGAGATTTATCTTAAAAATACGTAATAAAAGTTGAATTTTATCAATTTATAATCATTTCAAAAGAGTGCGCCACACACTAAGCTCTTTTTTAGTGTAGCACCCACTAGTGGTTTACACTAATATCTTTTAGAAAAATTACTGAGCATTGTGGAGGCCTGTATCCCATCTCTGAGCATAGTGGAGGCCTGGATTCCATCTCTGAGCATCATGGAGGCCTGTGTCCCATCACTGAATATCATAGAGGTCTGCATCCCATCTCTGAGCATGGTGAAGGCCTGTGTCCCATCTCTGAGCATAGTGGAGGCCAGTGTCCCATCTCTGAGCATAGTGGAGGCCTGTATCCCATATCTAAGCATAGTGGTGGCCTGTGTCCCATCTCTGTGCATAGTGGAGGCCTGTGTCCCATCTCTGTGCATAGTGGAGGCCTGTGTCCCATCTCTGAGCATAGTGGAGGCCTGTGTCCCATCTCTGAGCATAGTGGAGGCCTGTGTCCCATATCTAAGCATAGTGGAGGCCTGTGTCCCATCTCTGTGCATAGTGGAGGCCTGTGTCCCATCTCTGTGCATAGTGGAGGCCTGTGTCCCATCTCTGAGCATAGTGGAGGCCTGTGTCCCATCTCTGAGCATAGTGGAGGCCTGTGTCCCATATCTAAGCATAGTGGAGGCCTGTGTCCCATCTCTGTGCATAGTGGAGGCCTGTGTCCCATCTCTGTGCATAGTGGAGGCCTGTGTCCCATCTCTGAGCATAGTGGAGGCCTGCATCCCATCTCTGAGCATGGTGGAGGTATTCGTCCCATTTATGAGCATGGTGGAGGCCGGTGTCCCATTTCTAAGCATAGTGGAGGCCTGCGTCCCATCTCTGAGCATAGTGGAGGCCTGGATTCGATCTCTGAGCATCATGGAGGCCTGTGTCCCATCACTGAATATCATAGAGGTCTGCATCCCATCTCTGAGCATGGTGAAGGCCTGTGTCCCATCTCTGAGCATAGCGGAGGCCTGTGTCCCATCTCTGAGCATAGTGGAGGCCTGCATCCCATATCTAAGCATAGTGGAGGCCTGCGTTCCATCTCTGAGCATAGTGGAGGCCTGTGTCCCATCTCTGTGCATAGTGGAGGTCTGTGTCCCATCTCTGAGCATAGTGGAGGCATGTGTCCCATCTCTGAGCATAGTGGAGGCCTGTGTCCCATCTCTGAGCATAGTGGAGGCCTGTGTCCCATCTCTGAGCATAGTGGAGGCCTGTGTCCCATCTCTGAGCATAGTGGAGGCATGTGTCCCATCTCTGAGCATAGTGGAGGCCTGCATCCCATCTCTGAGCATGGTGGAGGTTTGCGTCCCATTTATGAGCATGGTGGAGGCCGGTGTCCCATCTCTGAGCATAGTGGAGGCCTGTGTCCCATCTCTGAGCATAGTGGAGGCCTGCACATGCACATGGGAAGCCCAAATTAACCTCTTACTTGCCAACTCTGCCGGAATGGCCAGAAGGCTCAAAAAAATCAGGTGGCTCTCCCGGCCCCCCGGAAGAGTAGGAAAGTCACCCAGGCGAGCGCCAGCCACCCGCAACCCCATGCATCCCCTAGCAGCCCCCCCCCCCCTTCCCATGCCGCTGTTCAAAGTGGGCGGCATGGGGGGTCAGGTTATGCATTTTGCGTCTTCCTGGCCACGCCCCTACCTAGTAATGCCGATTGTCTCAGCATTGCATGCAGGGGTGGGCCACAATGATGCAATTGTGCGTCCATGTTTTCAATCCCACCCCTTATACGTCATCCGCTGTCCCCACGCCACCCTGCTGCTCCGACATGGCTGCCTCCTCAAAGGAAGAAATACCTATTGGCAGTAAATACCGAATTATAATATATCGACATATACACAACACTGACAACCAATATACTGACACCAGTAGAATACCGACAAATATAATACCGACACGAACGGAACACCAAAACAACCATTATGTCGTCAGCTAAAATATCTACAGGACATAATACCGAACATCTCACAATGCTGAAGCGCTCATTATCCAGACAATCGCCGTGTGCACATAATTTAAGTACCGACAATCACAACACTGGCAGGAAGCCTTCAAGTCATAATTACTGACTGAGAAATCCCGACGTCCCCAAATGCTGAAAGTAAAATAACCGGCAGTCATCACCGATCATCAATAATCCCGACAGACCCCTTACACATGATCTAAAGATGAAATCAGTACGCCGGTGTTCCCAATCTGCGCTGACTGCACCTCTCACCTCATAGTCACACTGCTGCACCGCAGTCATCCCTCATTCCTCTAACCCGGCTATCCTGCAGCACTGTCCTGTTACACCCCATTTCACCTGCGCCCATTATATCTGAACTGACTGCACCTCTCACCCCATAGTCACACTGCTGCACCACAGTCATCCCTCATTCCCCTAACCTGGCTATCCTGCAGCACTGCCCTGTTACTCCCCATTTCACCTGCACCCATTATATCTGTGCTGACTGCACCTCTCACCCCATAGTCACACTGCTGCACCGCAATCATCCCTCATTCCCCTAACCTGGCTATCCTGCAGCACTGTCCTGTTACCCCCCATTTCACCTGCACCCATTATATCTGCACTGACTGCACCTCTCACCCCATAGTCACACTGCTGCACCGCAGTCATCCCTCATTCCCCTAACCTGGCTATCCTGCAGCACTGTCCTGTTACTCCCCATTTCACCTGCACCCATTATATCTGTGCTGACTGCACCTCTCACCCCACAGTCACACTGCTGCACCGCAGTCATCCCTCATTCCCCTAACCTGGCTATCCTGCAGCACTGACCTGTTACCCCCCATTTCACCTGCACCCATTATATCTGCGCTGACTGCACCTCTCACCCCATAGTCACACTGCTGCACCGCAGTCATCCCTCATTCCCCTAACCCGGCTATCCTGCAGCACTGTCCTGTTACTCCCCATTTCACCTGCACCCATTATATCTGTGCCGACTGCACCTCTCACCCCATAGTCACACTGCTGCACCGCAGTCATCCCTCATTCCCCTAATCCCGGCTATCCTGCAGCACTGTCCTGTTACTCCCCATTTCACCTGCACCCATTATATCTGCACTGACTCCACCTCTCACCCCATAGTCACACTGCTGCACCGCAGTCATCCCTCATTCCCCTAACCCGGCTATCCTGCAGCACTGTCCTGTTACTCCCCATTTCACCTGCACCCATTATATCTGTGCTGACTGCACCTCTCACCCCATAGTCACACTGCTGCACCGCAGTCATCCCTCATTCCCCTAACCCGGCTATCCTGCAGCACTGTCCTGTTACTCCCCATTTCACCTGCACCCATTATATCTGCACTGACTGCACCTCTCACCCCATAGTCACACTGCTGCACCACAGTCATCCCTCATTCCTCTAACCCGGCTATCCTGCAGCACTGCCCTGTTACTCCCCATTTCACCTGCGCCCATTATATCTGCACTGACTGCACCTCTCACCCCATAGTCACACTGCTACACCACAATCATCCCTCATTCCCCTAACCCGGCTATCCTGCAGCACTGTCCTGTTACTCCCCATTTCACCTGCACCCATTATATCTGCACTGACTGCACCCCTCACCCCATAGTCACACTGCTGCACCGCAGTCATCCCTCATTCCCCTAACTCGGATATCCTGCAGCACTGTCCTGTTACCCCCATTTCACCTGCACCCATTATTTCTGCACTGACTGCACCTCTCACCCCATAGTCACACTGCTGCACCACAGTCATCCCTCATTCCTCTAACCCGGCTATCCTGCAGCACTGCCCTGTTACCCCCCATTTCACCTGCACCCATTATATCTGCACTGACTGCACCTCTCACCCCATAGTCACACTGCTGCACCACAGTCATCCCTCATTCCTCTAACCCGGCTATCCTGCAGCACTGTCCTGTTACTCCCCATTTCACCTACACCCATTATATCTGCACTGACTGCACCTTTCACCCCATAGTCACACTGCTGCACCACAATCATCCCTCATTCCCCTAACCCGGCTATCCTGCAGCACTGTCCTGTTACTCCCCATTTCACCTGCACCCATTATATCTGCGATGACTGCACCTCTCACCCCATAGTCACACTTCTGCACCGCAGTCATCCCTCATTCCCCTAACCCGGCTATCCTGCAGCACTGCCCTGTTACTCCCCATTTCACCTGCACCCATTATATCTGCACTGACTGCACCTCTCACCCCATAGTCACACTGCTGTACCGCAGTCATCCCTCATTCTTCTAACCCGGCTATCCTGCAGCACTGTCCTGTTACTCCCCATTTCACCTGCACCCATTATATCTGCGATGACTACACCTCTCACCCCATAGTCACACTGCTGCACCGCAGTCATCCCTCATTCCCCTAACCTGGCTATCCTGCAGCACTGTCCTGTTACTCCCCATTTCACCTGCTCCCATTATATCTGCACTGACTGCACCTCTCACCCCATAGTCACACTGCTGCACCGCAATCATCCCTCATTCCCCTAACCCGGCTATCCTGCAGCACTGTCCTGTTACTCCCCATTTCACCTGCACCCATTATATCTGCACTGACTGCACCTCTCACCCCATAGTCACACTGCTGCACCGCAGTCATCCCTCATTCTCCTAACCTGGCTATCCTGCAGCACTGCCCTGTTACACCCCATTTCACCTGCACCCATTATATCTGCGATGACTGCACCTCTCACTCCATAGTCACACTGCTGCACCGCAGTCATCCCTCATTCCCCTAACCCGGCTATCGTGCAGCACTGCCCTGTTACTCCCCATTTCACCTGCACCCATTATATCTGCGATGACTGCACCTCTCACCCCATAGTCACACTGCTGCACCACAGTCATCCCTCATTCCCCTAACCCGGCTATCCTGCAGCACTGTCCTGTTACTCCCCATTTCACCTGCGCCCATTATATCTGCACTGACTACACCTCTCACTAGAGATGAGCGGGTTCGGTTCCTCTGAATCCGAACCCGCCCGAACTTCAGGTTTTTTACACGGGTCCGAGCAAGCTCGGATCTTCCCGCCTTGCTCGGCTAACCCGAGCGCGCCCGAACGTCATCATCACGCTGTCGGATTCTCGCGAGGCTCGGATTCTATCGCGAGACTCGGATTCTATATAAGGAGCCGCGCGTCGCCGCCATTTTCACACGTGCATTGAGAGTCATAGGGAGAGGACGTGGCTGGCGTCCTCTCCGTTTAGAGAAGAGAGAGACACAGTATTTTCGGGGAGCATTATTAGGAGGAGTACTACTGTATACTACTATACTACTTGCTGAAGTGATATTTATAGATTAGATAGTGTGACTGTAAGTGTATTATCTGACTTGTGGGGGAGACACTGACAGTGGGGAGCAGTTAGAGTCTGAGAGCAGGACTCAGGAGTACATATAACGTACAGTGCACACTTTTGCTGCCAGAGTCAGTGCCACACTGCCATTGTTGTGACCACACTGACCACCAGTATAATAATATATTTTGTGATTGTCTGCTTAGGCCTCGGAGTACTAGTTGCAAGTTGCAACGTGACCTGTCCTGAAGTGACCACCAGTTTAATAATCAATCACCACCAGTTTAATATATATATATATATATATATATATATATATAATTGTATATAATATATATATATATATATAATATTGTATACCACCTACCCGTGGTTTTTTTTTTTTCATTCTTCTTTATACATACTACTATAGTAGCTTACTGTAGCAGTCTGCGGTGCTGTGCTGACCTGACAGTGTCCAGCAGGTCCGTCATCAGTCATTACATAATAAATATATATAGTACCTGTCCGGCTGCAGTACTAGTGATATTATATTGATTTCATCTCATTATCAATAATTTATCATCCAGTCTAGACTCTATATTAGCAGCAGACACAGTACGTTAGTCCACGGCTGTAGCTACCTCTGTGTCGGCACTCGGCAGTCCATCCATAATTGTATACCACCTACCCGTGGTTTTTTTTTTTTCGTTCTTCTTTGTACATACTACTATAGTATAGTAGCTTACTGTAGCAGTCTGCGGTGCTGCTGAGCTGACAGTGTCCAGCAGGTCCGTCATCAGTCATCATTACCTAATAAATATATTATCTACCTGTCCGGCTGCAGTACTAGTGATATTATATATACATACATATATATATTGATTTCATCTCATTATCAATCATCCAGTCTATATTAGCAGCAGACACAGTACGTTAGTCCACGGCTGTAGCTACCTCTGTGTCGGCACTCAGCAGTCCATCCATAATTGTATACCACCTACCCGTGTTTTTTTTTTTTTCGTTCTTCTTTGTACATACTACTATAGTATAGTAGCTTACTGTAGCAGTCTGCGGTGCTGCTGAGCTGACAGTGTCCAGCAGGTCCGTCATCAGTCATCATTACCTAATAAATATATTATCTACCTGTCCGGCTGAAGTACTAGTGATATTATATATACATACATATATATATTGATTTCATCTCATTATCAATCATCCAGTCTATATTAGCAGCAGACACAGTACGTTAGTCCACGGCTGTAGCTACCTCTGTGTCGGCACTCGGCAGTCCATCCATAATTGTATACCACCTACCCGTGGTTTTTTTTTTTTCTTTCTTCTTTGTACATACTACTATAGAGTATAGTAGCTTACTGTAGCAGTCTGCGGTGCTGCTGAGCTGACAGTGTCCAGCAGGTCCGTCATCAGTCATCATTACCTAATAAATATATTATCTACCTGTCCGGCTGCAGTACTAGTGATATTATATATACATACATATATATATTGATTTCATCTCATTATCAATCATCCAGTCTATATTAGCAGCAGACACAGTACGTTAGTCCACGGCTGTAGCTACCTCTGTGTCGGCACTCAGCAGTCCATCCATAATTGTATACCACCTACCCGTTGTTTTTTTTTTTCGTTCTTCTTTGTACATACTACTATAGTATAGTAGCTTACTGTAGCAGTCTGCGGTGCTGCTGAGCTGACAGTGTCCAGCAGGTCCGTCATCAGTCATCATTACCTAATAAATATATTATCTACCTGTCCGGCTGAAGTACTAGTGATATTATATATACATACATATATATATTGATTTCATCTCATTATCAATCATCCAGTCTATATTAGCAGCAGACACAGTACGTTAGTCCACGGCTGTAGCTACCTCTGTGTCGGCACTCGGCAGTCCATCCATAATTGTATACCACCTACCCGTGGTTTTTTTTTTTCTTTCTTCTTTGTACATACTACTATAGAGTATAGTAGCTTACTGTAGCAGTCTGCGGTGCTGTGCTGACCTGACAGTGTCCAGCAGGTCCGTCATCAGTCATCATTACCTAATAAATATATTATCTACCTGTCCGGCTGCAGTACTAGTGATATTATATATACATACATATATATATTGATTTCATCTCATTATCAATCATCCAGTCTATATTAGCAGCAGACACAGTACGTTAGTCCACGGCTGTAGCTACCTCTGTGTCGGCACTCAGCAGTCCATCCATAATTGTATACCACCTACCCGTGGTTTTTTTTTTTCTTTCTTCTTTGTACATACTACTATAGTATAGTAGCTTACTGTAGCAGTCTGCGGTGCTGCTGAGCTGACAGTGTCCAGCAGGTCCGTCATCAGTCATCATTACCTAATAAATATATTATCTACCTGTCCGGCTGCAGTACTAGTGATATTATATATACATACATATATATATTGATTTCATCTCATTATCAATCATCCAGTCTATATTAGCAGCAGACACAGTACGTTAGTCCACGGCTGTAGCTACCTCTGTGTCGGCACTCAGCAGTCCATCCATAATTGTATACCACCTACCCGTGGTTTTTTTTTTTTTCGTTCTTCTTTGTACATACTACTATAGTATAGTAGCTTACTGTAGCAGTCTGCGGTGCTGCTGAGCTGACAGTGTCCAGCAGGTCCGTCATCAGTCATCATTACCTAATAAATATATTATCTACCTGTCCGGCTGAAGTACTAGTGATATTATATATACATACATATATATATTGATTTCATCTCATTATCAATCATCCAGTCTATATTAGCAGCAGACACAGTACGTTAGTCCACGGCTGTAGCTACCTCTGTGTCGGCACTCGGCAGTCCATCCATAATTGTATACCACCTACCCGTGTTTTTTTTTTTTTCTTTCTTCTTTGTACATACTACTATAGAGTATAGTAGCTTACTGTAGCAGTCTGCGGTGCTGCTGAGCTGACAGTGTCCAGCAGGTCCGTCATCAGTCATCATTACCTAATAAATATATTATCTACCTGTCCGGCTGCAGTACTAGTGATATTATATATACATACATATATATATTGATTTCATCTCATTATCAATCATCCAGTCTATATTAGCAGCAGACACAGTACGTTAGTCCACGGCTGTAGCTACCTCTGTGTCGGCACTCAGCAGTCCATCCATAATTGTATACCACCTACCCGTTGTTGTTTTTTTTCGTTCTTCTTTGTACATACTACTATAGTATAGTAGCTTACTGTAGCAGTCTGCGGTGCTGCTGAGCTGACAGTGTCCAGCAGGTCCGTCATCAGTCATCATTACCTAATAAATATATTATCTACCTGTCCGGCTGAAGTACTAGTGATATTATATATACATACATATATATATTGATTTCATCTCATTATCAATCATCCAGTCTATATTAGCAGCAGACACAGTACGTTAGTCCACGGCTGTAGCTACCTCTGTGTCGGCACTCGGCAGTCCATCCATAATTGTATACCACCTACCCGTGGTTTTTTTTTTTCTTTCTTCTTTGTACATACTACTATAGAGTATAGTAGCTTACTGTAGCAGTCTGCGGTGCTGTGCTGACCTGACAGTGTCCAGCAGGTCCGTCATCAGTCATCATTACCTAATAAATATATTATCTACCTGTCCGGCTGCAGTACTAGTGATATTATATATACATACATATATATATTGATTTCATCTCATTATCAATCATCCAGTCTATATTAGCAGCAGACACAGTACGTTAGTCCACGGCTGTAGCTACCTCTGTGTCGGCACTCAGCAGTCCATCCATAATTGTATACCACCTACCCGTGGTTTTTTTTTTTCTTTCTTCTTTGTACATACTACTATAGTATAGTAGCTTACTGTAGCAGTCTGCGGTGCTGCTGAGCTGACAGTGTCCAGCAGGTCCGTCATCAGTCATCATTACCTAATAAATATATTATCTACCTGTCCGGCTGCAGTACTAGTGATATTATATATACATACATATATATATTGATTTCATCTCATTATCAATCATCCAGTCTATATTAGCAGCAGACACAGTACGTTAGTCCACGGCTGTAGCTACCTCTGTGTCGGCACTCAGCAGTCCATCCATAATTGTATACCACCTACCCGTGGTTTTTTTTTCTTTCTTCTTTGTACATACTACTATAGTATAGTAGCTTACTGTAGCAGTCTGCGGTGCTGCTGAGCTGACAGTGTCCAGCAGGTCCGTCATCAGTCATCATTACCTAATAAATATATTATCTACCTGTCCGGCTGCAGTACTAGTGATATTATATATACATACATATATATATTGATTTCATCTCATTATCAATCATCCAGTCTATATTAGCAGCAGACACAGTACGTTAGTCCACGGCTGTAGCTACCTCTGTGTCGGCACTCGGCAGTCCATCCATAAGTATACTAGTATCCATCCATCTCCATTGTTTACCTGAGGTGCCTTTTAGTTGTGCCTATTAAAATATGGAGAACAAAAATGTTGAGGTTCCAAAATTAGGGAAAGATCAAGATCCACTTCCACCTCGTGCTGAAGCTGCTGCCACTAGTCATGGCCGAGACGATGAAATGCCAGCAACGTCGTCTGCCAAGGCCGATGCCCAATGTCATAGTACAGAGCATGTCAAATCCAAAACACCAAATATCAGTAAAAAAAGGACTCCAAAACCTAAAATAAAATTGTCGGAGGAGAAGCGTAAACTTGCCAATATGCCATTTACCACACGGAGTGGCAAGGAACGGCTGAGGCCCTGGCCTATGTTCATGGCTAGTGGTTCAGCTTCACATGAGGATGGAAGCACTCAGCCTCTCGCTAGAAAACTGAAAAGACTCAAGCTGGCAAAAGCACCGCAAAGAACTGTGCGTTCTTCGAAATCCCAAATCCACAAGGAGAGTCCAATTGTGTCGGTTGCGATGCCTGACCTTCCCAACACTGGACGTGAAGAGCATGCGCCTTCCACCATTTGCACGCCCCCTGCAAGTGCTGGAAGGAGCACCCGCAGTCCAGTTCCTGATAGTCAGATTGAAGATGTCAGTGTTGAAGTACACCAGGATGAGGAGGATATGGGTGTTGCTGGCGCTGGGGAGGAAATTGACCAGGAGGATTCTGATGGTGAGGTGGTTTGTTTAAGTCAGGCACCCGGGGAGACACCTGTTGTCCGTGGGAGGAATATGGCCGTTGACATGCCTGGTGAAAATACCAAAAAAATCAGCTCTTCAGTGTGGAGGTATTTCAACAGAAAAGCGGACAACAGGTGTCAAGCCGTGTGTTGCCTTTGTCAAGCTGTAATAAGTAGGGGTAAGGACGTTAACCACCTCGGAACATCCTCCCTTATACGTCACCTGCAGCGCATTCATAATAAGTCAGTGACAAGTTCAAAAACTTTGGGCGACAGCGGAAGCAGTCCACTGACCAGTAAATCCCTTCCTCTTGTAACCAAGCTCACGCAAACCACCCCACCAACTCCCTCAGTGTCAATTTCCTCCTTCCCCAGGAATGCCAATAGTCCTGCAGGCCATGTCACTGGCAATTCTGACGATTCCTCTCCTGCCTGGGATTCCTCCGATGCATCCTTGCGTGTAACGCCTACTGCTGCTGGCGCTGCTGTTGTTGCTGCTGGGAATCGATGGTCATCCCAGAGAGGAAGTCGTAAGCCCACTTGTACTACTTCCAGTAAGCAATTGACTGTCCAACAGTCCTTTGCGAGGAAGATGAAATATCACAGCAGTCATCCTGCTGCAAAGCGGATAACTGAGGCCTTGACAACTATGTTGGTGTTAGACGTGCGTCCGGTATCCGCCGTTAGTTCACAGGGAACTAGACAATTTATTGAGGCAGTGTGCCCCCGTTACCAAATACCATCTAGGTTCCACTTCTCTAGGCAGGCGATACCGAGAATGTACACGGACGTCAGAAAAAGACTCACCAGTGTCCTAAAAAATGCAGTTGTACCCAATGTCCACTTAACCACGGACATGTGGACAAGTGGAGCAGGGCAGGGTCAGGACTATATGACTGTGACAGCCCACTGGGTAGATGTATGGACTCCCGCCGCAAGAACAGCAGCGGCGGCACCAGTAGCAGCATCTCGCAAACGCCAACTCTTTCCTAGGCAGGCTACGCTTTGTATCACCGCTTTCCAGAATACGCACACAGCTGAAAACCTCTTACGGCAACTGAGGAAGATCATCGCGGAATGGCTTACCCCAATTGGACTCTCCTGTGGATTTGTGGCATCGGACAACGCCAGCAATATTGTGTGTGCATTAAATCTGGGCAAATTCCAGCACGTCCCATGTTTTGCACATACCTTGAATTTGGTGGTGCAGAATTTTTAAAAAAACGACAGGGGCGTGCAAGAGATGCTGTCGGTGGCCAGAAGAATTGCGGGACACTTTCGGCGTACAGGCACCACGTACAGAAGACTGGAGCACCACCAAAAACTACTGAACCTGCCCTGCCATCATCTGAAGCAAGAAGTGGTAACGAGGTGGAATTCAACCCTCTATATGCTTCAGAGGTTGGAGGAGCAGCAAAAGGCCATTCAAGCCTATACAATTGAGCACGATATAGGAGGTGGAATGCACCTGTCTCAAGCTCAGTGGAGAATGATTTCAACGTTGTGCAAGGTTCTGATGCCCTTTGAACTTGCCACACGTGAAGTCAGTTCAGACACTGCCAGCCTGAGTCAGGTCATTCCCCTCATCAGGCTTTTGCAGAAGAAGCTGGAGACATTGAAGGAGGAGCTAACACGGAGCGATTCCGCTAGGCATGTGGGACTTGTGGATGGAGCCCTTAATTCGCTTAACAAGGATTCACGGGTGGTCAATCTGTTGAAATCAGAGCACTACATTTTGGCCACCGTGCTCGATCCTAGATTTAAAGCCTACCTTGGATCTCTCTTTCCGGCAGACACAAGTCTGCTGGGGTTGAAAGACCTGCTGGTGAGAAAATTGTCAAGTCAAGCGGAACGCGACCTGTCAACATCGCCTCCTTCACATTCTCCCGCAACTGGGGGTGCGAGGAAAAGGCTCAGAATTCCGAGCCCACCTGCTGGCGGTGATGCAGGGCAGTCTGGAGCGACTGCTGATGCTGACATCTGGTCCGGACTGAAGGACCTGACAACGATTACGGACATGTCGTCTACTGTCACTGCATATGATTCTCTCACCATTGAAAGAATGGTGGAGGATTATATGAGTGACCGCATCCAAGTAGGCACGTCACACAGTCCGTACTTATACTGGCAGGAAAAAGAGGCAATTTGTAGAGATGATCGCCTGAAATTTTTCGGGTTTTGTGTTTTGGTTTTGGGTTCGGTTCCGCGGCCGTGTTTTGGGTTCGAACGCGTTTTGGCAAAACCTCACCGAATTTTTTTTGTCGGATTCGGGTGTGTTTTGGATTCGGGTGTTTTTTTTCCAAAAACACTAAAAAACAGCTTAAATCATAGAATTTGGGGGTCATTTTGATCCCAAAGTATTATTAACCTCAAAAACCATAATTTACACTCATTTTCAGTCTATTCTGAATACCTCACACCTCACAATATTATTTTTAGTCCTAAAATTTGCACCGAGGTCGCTGTGTGAGTAAGATAAGCGACCCTAGTGGCCGACACAAACACCGGGCCCATCTAGGAGTGGCACTGCAGTGTCACGCAGGATGTCCCTTCCAAAAAACCCTCCCCAAACAGCACATGACGCAAAGAAAAAAAGAGGCGCAATGAGGTAGCTGACTGTGTGAGTAAGATTAGCGACCCTAGTGGCCGACACAAACACCGGGCCCATCTAGGAGTGGCACTGCAGTGTCACGCAGGATGTCCCTTCCAAAAAACCCTCCCCAAACAGCACATGACGCAAAGAAAAAAAGAGGCGCAATGAGGTAGCTGTGTGAGTAAGATTAGCGACCCTAGTGGCCGACACAAACACCGGGCCCATCTAGGAGTGGCACTGCAGTGTCACGCAGGATGTCCCTTCCAAAAAACCCTCCCCAAACAGCACATGACGCAAAGAAAAAAAGAGGCGCAATGAGGTAGCTGACTGTGTGAGTAAGATTAGCGACCCTAGTGGCCGACACAAACACCGGGCCCATCTAGGAGTGGCACTGCAGTGTCACGCAGGATGTCCCTTCCAAAAAACCCTCCCCAATCAGCACATGATGCAAAGAAAAAGAAAAGAAAAAAGAGGTGCAAGATGGAATTGTCCTTGGGCCCTCCCACCCACCCTTATGTTGTATAAACAAAACAGGACATGCACACTTTAACCAACCCATCATTTCAGTGACAGGGTCTGCCACACGACTGTGACTGATATGACGGGTTGGTTTGGACCCCCCCCAAAAAAGAAGCAATTAATCTCTCCTTGCACAAACTGGAATCCACCATCTCAGCTCCCTGGTGTTAGACGTGCGTCCGGTATCCGCCGTTAGTTCACAGGGAACTAGACAATTTATTGAGGCAGTGTGCCCCCGTTACCAAATACCATCTAGGTTCCACTTCTCTAGGCAGGCGATACCGAGAATGTACACGGACGTCAGAAAAAGACTCACCAGTGTCCTAAAAAATGCAGTTGTACCCAATGTCCACTTAACCACGGACATGTGGACAAGTGGAGCAGGGCAGGGTCAGGACTATATGACTGTGACAGCCCACTGGGTAGATGTATGGACTCCCGCCGCAAGAACAGCAGCGGCGGCACCAGTAGCAGCATCTCGCAAACGCCAACTCTTTCCTAGGCAGGCTACGCTTTGTATCACCGCTTTCCAGAATACGCACACAGCTGAAAACCTCTTACGGCAACTGAGGAAGATCATCGCGGAATGGCTTACCCCAATTGGACTCTCCTGTGGATTTGTGGCATCGGACAACGCCAGCAATATTGTGTGTGCATTAAATATGGGCAAATTCCAGCACGTCCCATGTTTTGCACATACCTTGAATTTGGTGGTGCAGAATTTTTAAAAAAACGACAGGGGCGTGCAAGAGATGCTGCCGGTGGCCAGAAAAATTGCGGGACACTTTCGGCGTACAGGCACCACGTACAGAAGACTGGAGCAACACCAAAAACTACTGAACCTGCCCTGCCATCATCTGAAGCAAGAAGTGGTAACGAGGTGGAATTCAACCCTCTATATGCTTCAGAGGTTGGAGGAGCAGCAAAAGGCCATTCAAGCCTATACAATTGAGCACGATATAGTAGGTGGAATGCACCTGTCTCAAGTGCAGTGGAGAATGATTTCAACGTTGTGCAAGGTTCTGATGCCCTTTGAACTTGCCACACGTGAAGTCAGTTCAGGTCTGCTGGGGTTGAAAGACCTGCTGGTGACAAAATTGTCAAGTCAAGCGGAACGCGACCTGTCAACATCTCCTCCTTCACATTCTCCCGCAACTGGGGGTGCGAGGAAAAGGCTCAGAATTCCGAGCCCACCCGCTGGCGGTGATGCAGGGCAGTCTGGAGCGACTGCTGATGCTGACATCTGGTCCGGACTGAAGGACCTGACAACGATTACGGACATGTCGTCTACTGTCACTGCATATGATTCTCTCAACATTGATAGAATGGTGGAGGATTATATGAGTGACCGCATCCAAGTAGGCACGTCACACAGTCCGTACTTATACTGGCGGGAAAAAGAGGCAATTTGGAGGCCCTTGCACAAACTGGCTTTATTCTACCTAAGTTGCCCTCCCACAAGTGTGTACTCCGAAAGAGTGTTTAGTGCCGCCGCTCACCTTGTCAGCAATCGGCGTACGAGGTTACATCCAGAAAATGTGGAGAAGATGATGTTCATTAAAATGAATTATAATCAATTCCTCCGTGGAGACATTGACCAGCAGCAATTGCCTCCACAAAGTACACAGGGAGCTGAGATGGTGGATTCCAGTGGGGACGAATTGATAATCTGTGAGGAGGGGGATGTACACGGTGATATATCGGAGGATGATGATGAGGTGGACATCTTGCCTCTGTAGAGCCAGTTTGTGCAAGGAGAGATTAATTGCTTCTTTTTTGGTGGGGGTCCAAACCAACCCGTCATTTCAGTCACAGTCGTGTGGCAGACCCTGTCACTGAAATGATGGGTTGGTTAAAGCGTGCATGTCCTGTTTATACAACATAAGGGTGGGTGGGAGGGCCCAAGGACAATTCCATCTTGCACCTCTTTTTTCTTTAATTTTTCTTTGCGTCATGTGCTGTTTGGGGAGGGTTTTTTGGAAGGGACATCCTGCGTGACACTGCAGTGCCACTCCTAGATGGGCCCGGTGTTTGTGTCGGCCACTAGGGTCGCTTATCTTACTCACACAGCTACCTCATTGCGCCTCTTTTTTTCTTTGCGTCATGTGCAGTTTGGGGAGGGTTTTTTGGAAGGGACATCCTGCGTGACACTGCAGTGCCACTCCTAGATGGGCCCGGTGTTTGTGTCGGCCACTAGGGTCGCTTATCTTACTCACACAGCTACCTCATTGCGCCTCTTTTTTTCTTTGCGTCATGTGCTGTTTGGGGAGGGTTTTTTGGAAGGGACATCCTGCGTGACACTGCAGTGACACTCCTAGATGGGCCCGGTGTTTGTGTCGGCCACTAGGGTCGCTTATCTTACTCACACAGCTACCTCATTGCGCCTCTTTTTTTCTTTGCGTCATGTGCTGTTTGGGGAGGGTTTTTTGGAAGGGACATCCTGCGTGACACTGCAGTGACACTCCTAGATGGGCCCGGTGTTTGTGTCGGCCACTAGGGTCGCTTATCTTACTCACACAGCTACCTCATTGCGCCTCTTTTTTTCTTTGCGTCATGTGCTGTTTGGAGAGGGTTTTTTGGAAGGGACATCCTGCGTGACACTGCAGTGCCACTCCTAGATGGGCCCGGTGTTTGTGTCGGCCACTAGGGTCGCTTATCTTACTCACACAGCTACCTCATTGCGCCTCTTTTTTTCTTTGCGTCATGTGCTGTTTGGGGAGGGTTTTTTGGAAGGGACATCCTGCGTGACACTGCAGTGACACTCCTAGATGGGCCCGGTGTTTGTGTCGGCCAGTAGGGTCGCTTATCTTACTCACACAGCTACCTCATTGCGCCTCTTTTTTTCTTTGCGTCATGTGCTGTTTGGAGAGGGTTTTTTGGAAGGGACATCCTGCGTGACACTGCAGTGCCACTCCTAGATGGGCCCGGTGTTTGTGTCGGCCACTAGGGTCGCTTATCTTACTCACACAGCTACCTCATTGCGCCTCT
The DNA here is from genome assembly GCF_028390025.1 of Pseudophryne corroboree. Taxonomy (NCBI): domain Eukaryota; kingdom Metazoa; phylum Chordata; class Amphibia; order Anura; family Myobatrachidae; genus Pseudophryne; species Pseudophryne corroboree. The sequence continues at coordinate 17,180,070 of NC_086445.1, read as the reverse complement.
TTTTTTCTTTGCGTCATGTGCTGTTTGGGGAGGGTTTTTTGGAAGGGACATCCTGCGTGACACTGCAGTGACACTCCTAGATGGGCCCGGTGTTTGTGTCGGCCAGTAGGGTCGCTTATCTTACTCACACAGCTACCTCATTGCGCCTCTTTTTTTCTTTGCGTCATGTGCTGTTTGGGGAGGGTTTTTTGGAAGGGACATCCTGCGTGACACTGCAGTGACACTCCTAGATGGGCCCGGTGTTTGTGTCGGCCACTAGGGTCGCTTATCTTACTCACACAGCTACCTCATTGCGCCTCTTTTTTTCTTTGCGTCATGTGCTGTTTGGAGAGGGTTTTTTGGAAGGGACATCCTGCGTGACACTGCAGTGCCACTCCTAGATGGGCCCGGTGTTTGTGTCGGCCACTAGGGTCGCTTATCTTACTCACACAGCTACCTCATTGCGCCTCTTTTTTTCTTTGCGTCATGTGCTGTTTGGGGAGGGTTTTTTGGAAGGGACATCCTGCGTGACACTGCAGTGACACTCCTAGATGGGCCCGGTGTTTGTGTCGGCCACTAGGGTCGCTTATCTTACTCACACAGCTACCTCATTGCGCCTCTTTTTTTCTTTGCGTCATGTGCTGTTTGTGGAGGGTTTTTTGGAAGGGACATCCTGCGTGACACTGCAGTGACACTCCTAGATGGGCCCGGTGTTTGTGTCGGCCACTAGGATCGCTTAGCTTAGTCATCCAGCGACCTAGGTGCAAATTTTAGGACTAAAAATAATATTGTGAGGTGTGAGGTATTCAGAATAGACTGAAAATGAGTGTAAATTATGGTTTTTGAGGTTAATAATACTTTGGGATCAAAATGACCCCCAAATTCTATGATTTAAGTAGAGATGAGCGCCTGAAATTTTTCGGGTTTTGTGTTTTGGTTTTGGGTTCGGTTCCGCGGCCGTGTTTTGGGTTCGACCGCGTTTTGGCAAAACCTCACCGAATTTTTTTTGTCGGATTCGGGTGTGTTTTGGATTCGGGTGTTTTTTTCAAAAAACCCTAAAAAACAGCTTAAATCATAGAATTTGGGGGTCATTTTGATCCCATATTATTATTAGCCTCAAAAACCATAATTTCCACTCATTTTCAGTCTATTCTGAATACCTCACACCTCACAATATTATTTTTAGTCCTAAAATTTGCACCGAGGTCGCTGGATGACTAAGCTAAGCGACCCTAGTGGCCGACACAAACACCTGGCCCATCTAGGAGTGGCACTGCAGTGTCACGCAGGATGGCCCTTCCAAAAAACACTCCCCAAACAGCACATGACGCAAAGAAAAAAAGAGGCGCAATGAGGTAGCTGTGTGAGTAAGATTAGCGACCCTAGTGGCCGACACAAACACCGGGCCCATCTAGGAGTGGCACTGCAGTGTCACGCAGGATGTCCCTTCCAAAAAACCCTCCCCAAACAGCACATGACGCAAAGAAAAATAAAAGAAAAAAGAGGTGCAAGATGGAATTGTCCTTGGGCCCTCCCACCCACCCTTATGTTGTATAAACAGGACATGCACACTTTAACCAACCCATCATTTCAGTGACAGGGTCTGCCACACGACTGTGACTGATATGACGGGTTGGTTTGGACCCCCACCAAAAAAGAAGCAATTAATCTCTCCTTGCACAAACTGGCTCTACAGAGGCAAGATGTCCACCTCATCATCATCCTCCGATATATCACCGTGTACATCCCCCTCCTCACAGATTATCAATTCGTCCCCACTGGAATCCACCATCTCAGCTCCCTGTGTACTTTGTGGAGGCAATTGCTGCTGGTCAATGTCTCCGCGGAGGAATTGATTATAATTCATTTTAATGAACATCATCTTCTCCACATTTTCTGGATGTAACCTCGTACGCCGATTGCTGACAAGGTGAGCGGCGGCACTAAACACTCTTTCGGAGTACACACTTGTGGGAGGGCAACTTAGGTAGAATAAAGCCAGTTTGTGCAAGGGCCTCCAAATTGCCTCTTTTTCCTGCCAGTATAAGTACGGACTGTGTGACGTGCCTACTTGGATGCGGTCACTCATATAATCCTCCACCATTCTTTCAATGTTGAGAGAATCATATGCAGTGACAGTAGACGACATGTCCGTAATCGTTGTCAGGTCCTTCAGTCCGGACCAGATGTCAGCATCAGCAGTCGCTCCAGACTGCCCTGCATCACCGCCAGCGGGTGGGCTCGGAATTCTGAGCCTTTTCCTCGCACCCCCAGTTGCGGGAGAATGTGAAGGAGGAGATGTTGACAGGTCGCGTTCCACTTGACTTGACAATTTTGTCACCAGCAGGTCTTTGCACCCCAGCAGACTTGTGTCTGCCGGAAAGAGAGATCCAAGGTAGGTTTTAAATCTAGGATCGAGCACGGTGGCCAAAATGTAGTGCTCTGATTTCAACAGATTGACCACCCGTGAATCCTTGTTAAGCGAATTAAGGGCTGCATCCACAAGTCCCACATGCCTAGCGGAATCGCTCCCTTTTAGCTCCTTCTTCAATGCCTCCAGCTTCTTCTGCAAAAGCCTGATGAGGGGAATGACCTGACTCAGGCTGGCAGTGTCTGAACTGACTTCACGTGTGGCAAGTTCAAAGGGCATCAGAACCTTGCACAACGTTGAAATCATTCTCCACTGCACTTGAGACAGGTGCATTCCACCTCCTATATCGTGCTCAGTTGTATAGGCTTGAATGGCCTTTTGCTGCTCCTCCAACCTCTGAAGCATATAGAGGGTTGAATTCCACCTCGTTACCACTTCTTGCTTCAGATGATGGCAGGGCAGGTTCAGTAGTTTTTGGTGGTGCTCCAGTCTTCTGTACGTGGTGCCTGTACGCCGAAAGTGTCCCGCAATTCTTCTGGCCACCGACAGCATCTCTTGCACGCCCCTGTCGTTTTTTAAAAAATTCTGCACCACCAAATTCAAGGTATGTGCAAAACATTGGACGTGCTGGAATTTGCCCATATTTAATGCACACACAATATTGCTGGCGTTGTCCGATGCCACAAATCCACAGGAGAGTCCAATTGGGGTAAGCCATTCCGCGATGATCTTCCTCAGTTGCCGTAAGAGGTTTTCAGCTGTGTGCGTATTCTGGAAAGCGGTGATACAAAGCGTAGCCTGCCTAGGAAAGAGTTGGCGTTTGCGAGATGCTGCTACTGGTGCCGCCGCTGCTGTTCTTGCGGCGGGAGTCCATACATCTACCCAGTGGGCTGTCACAGTCATATAGTCCTGACCCTGCCCTGCTCCACTTGTCCACATGTCCGTGGTTAAGTGGACATTGGGTACAACTGCATTTTTTAGGACACTGGTGAGTCTTTTTCTGACGTCCGTGTACATTCTCGGTATCGCCTGCCTACAGAAGTGGAACCTAGATGGTATTGGTAACGGGGGCACACTGCCTCAATAAATTGTCTAGTTCCCTGTGAACTAACGGCGGATACCGGACGCACGTCTAACACCAACATAGTTGTCAAGGACTCAGTTATCCGCTTTGCAACAGGATGACTGCTGTGATATTTCATCTTCCTCGCAAAGGACTGTTGGACAGTCAATTGCTTACTGGAAGTAGTACAAGTGGGCTTACGACTTCCCCTCTGGGATGACCATCGACTCCCAGCAGCAACAACAGCAGCGCCAGCAGCAGTAGGCGTTACACGCAAGGATGCATCGGAGGAATCCCAGGCAGGAGAGGACTCGTCAGAATTGCCAGTGACATGGCCTGCAGGACTATTGGCATTCCTGGGGAAGGAGGAAATTGACACTGAGGGAGTTGGTGGGGTGGTTTGCGTGAGCTTGGTTACAAGAGGAAGGGATTTACTGGTCAGTGGACTGCTTCCGCTGTCGGCCCAAGTTTTTGAACTTGTCACTGACTTATTATGAATGCGCTGCAGGTGACGTATAAGGGAGGATGTTCCGAGGTGGTTAACGTCCTTACCCCTACTTATTACAGCTTGACAAAGGGAACACACGGCTTGACACCTGTTGTCCGCATTTCTGGTGAAATACTTCCACACCGAAGAGCTGATTTTTTTGGTATTTTCACCAGGCATGTCAACGGCCCTATTCCTCCCACGGACAACAGGTGTCTCCCCGGGTGCCTGACTTAAACAAACCACCTCACCATCAGAATCCTCCTGGTCAATTTCCTCCCCAGCGCCAGCAACACCCATATCCTCCTCATCCTGGTGTACTTCAACACTGACATCTTCAATCTGACTATCAGGAACTGGACTGCGGGTGCTCCTTCCAGCACTTGCAGGGGGCGTGCAAATGGTGGAAGGCGCATGCTCTTCACGTCCAGTGTTGGGAAGGTCAGGCATCGCAACCGACACAATTGGACTCTCCTTGTGGATTTGGGATTTCGAAGAACGCACAGTTCTTTGCGGTGCTACTGCTTTTGCCAGCTTGAGTCTTTTCATTTTTCTAGCGAGAGGCTGAGTGCCTCCATCCTCATGTGAAGCTGAACCACTAGCCATGAACATAGGCCAGGGCCTCAGCCGTTCCTTGCCACTCCGTGTGGTAAATGGCATATTGGCAAGTTTACGCTTCTCCTCCGACAATTTTATTTTAGGTTTTGGAGTCCTTTTTTTACTGATATTTGGTGTTTTGGATTTGACATGCTCTGTACTATGACATTGGGCATCGGCCTTGGCAGACGACGTTGCTGGCATTTCATCGTCTCGGCCATGACTAGTGGCAGCAGCTTCAGCACGAGGTGGAAGTGGATCTTGATCTTTCCCTAATTTTGGAACCTCAACATTTTTGTTCTCCATATTTTAATAGGCACAACTAAAAGGTGCCGAGTGCCGACAACTAAAACTGCCGAGTGCCGACACAGAGGTAGCTACAGCCGTGAACTACCGTACTGTACTGTGTCTGCTGCTAATATAGACTGGTTGATAAAGAGATGTAGTAGTATGTATGTATAAAGAAGAAAGAAAAAAAAACCACGGGTAGGTGGTATACAATTATGGACGGACTGCCGAGTGCCGACACAGAGGTAGCTACAGCCGTGAACTACCGTACTGTACTGTGTCTGCTGCTAATATAGACTGGTTGATAAAGAGATGTAGTAGTATGTATGTATAAAGAAGAAAGAAAAAAAAACCACGGGTAGGTGGTATACAATTATGGACGGACTGCCGAGTGCCGACACAGAGGTAGCTACAGCCGTGAACTACCGTACTGTACTGTGTCTGCTGCTAATATAGACTGGTTGATAAAGAGATGTAGTAGTATGTATGTATAAAGAAGAAAGAAAAAAAAACCACGGGTAGGTGGTATACAATTATGGACGGACTGCCGAGTGCCGACACAGAGGTAGCTACAGCCGTGAACTACCGTACTGTGTCTGCTGCGACTGGATGATAAATAATGATATAAAAAATATATATATATCACTACTGCAGCCGGACAGGTATATATATTATATAATGACGGACCTGCTGGACACTGTCTGTCAGCAGAATGAGTTTTTTATAGAATAAAAAAAAAAACACCACACAAGTGAAGTCACACGACGAGTGTTTAACTTTTTCAGGCAATCACACAATATAGTATACTACTAACTATACTGGTGGTCAGTGTGGTCAGGTCACTGGTCAGTCACACTGGCAGTGGCACTCCTGCAGCAAAAGTGTGCACTGTTTAATTTTAATATAATATGTACTCCTGGCTCCTGCTATAACCTATAACTGGCACTGCAGTGCTCCCCAGTCTCCCCCACAATTATAAGCTGTGTGAGCTGAGCACAGTCAGATATATATACATAGATGATGCAGCACACTGGGCTGAGCAGTGCACACAGATATGGTATGTGACTGAGTCACTGTGTGTATCGTTTTTTTCAGGCAGAGAACGGATATATTAAATAAAAACTGCACTGTCTGGTGGTCACTGTGGTCAGTCACTAGTAAACTCTGCACTCTCTACACTTCTACAGTACTCCTAAGCTCCAGTAAATCAGGTCAATCTCTCTCTCTCTCTCTCTCTCTCTTCTAATCTAACTGGTGGCACTGGTCACTGGTCACACTATCAGCAGCAAGTAGTACTCCTCCTATATGCTCCCCAAAATTTGTGTCTCTCTCTAGTACTCTAGTCACTCTAAACGGAGAGGACGCCAGCCACGTCCTCTCCCTATCAATCTCAATGCACGTGTGAAAATGGCGGCGACGCGCGGCTCCTTATATAGAATCCGAGTCTCGCGATAGAATCCGAGCCTCGCGAGAATCCGACAGCGTCATGATGACGTTCGGGCGCGCTCGGGTTAACCGAGCAAGGCGGGAAGATCCGAGTCGCTCGGACCCGTGAAAAAAAACATGAAGTTCGTGCGGGTTCGGATTCAGAGAAACCGAACCCGCTCATCTCTAGATTTAAGCTGTTTTTTAGTGTTTTTTGAAAAAAACACCCGAATCCAAAACACACCCGAATCCGACAAAAAAAATTCGGTGAGGTTTTGCCAAAACGCGGTCGAACCCAAAACACGGCCGCGGAACCGAACCCAAAACCAAAACACAAAACCCAAAAAATTTCCGGCGCTCATCTCTACCTCTCACCCCATAGTCACACTGCTGCACGGCAGTCATCCCTCATTCTCCTAACCTGGCTATCCTGCAGCACTGCCCTGTTACACCCCATTTCACCTGCACCCATTATATCTGCACTGACTGCACCTCTCACCCCATAGTCACACTGCTGCACCGCAGTCATCCCTCATTCCCCTAACCCGGCTATCCTGCAGCACTCTCCTGTTACTCCCCCATTTCACCTGCACCCATTATATCTGCGCTGACTGCACCTCTCACCCCATAGTCACACTGCTGCACTGCAGTCATCCCTCATTCCCCTAACCCGGCTATCCTGCAGCACTGTCCTGTTACTCCCCATATTACCTGAACCCATTATATCTGCACTGACTGCACCTCTCACCCCATAGTCACACTGCTGCACCGCAGTCATCCCTCATTCCCCTAACCCGGCTATCCTGCAGCACTGTCCTGTTACTCTCCCCATTTCACCTGCACCCATTATATCTGCACTGACTGCACCGCTCACCCCATAGTCACACTGCTGCACCGCAATCATCCCTCATTCCTCTAACCTGGCTATCCTGCAGCACTGTCCTGTAACCCCCCATTTCACCTGCACCCATTATATCTGTGCTGACAGCACCTCTCACCCCATAGTCACACTGCAGCACCGCAGTCATCCCTCATTCCCCTAACCTGGCTATCCTGCAGCACTGTCCTGTTACTCCCCATATTACCTGCACCCATTATATCTGCACTGACTGCACCTCTCACCCCATAGTCACACTGCTGCACCGCAGTCATCCCTCATTCCCCTAACCCGGCTATCCTGCAGCACTGTCCTGTTACTCCCCATATTACCTGCACCCATTATATCTGCACTGACTGCACCTCTCACCCCATAGTCACACTGCTGCACCGCAGTCATCCCTCATTCCCCTAACCCGGCTATCCTGCAGCACTGTCCTGTTACTCCCCATTTCACCTGCACCCATTATATCTGCACTGACTGCACCTCTCACCCCATAGTCACACTGCTGCACCGCAGTCATCCCTCATTCCCCTAACCCGGCTATCCTGCAGCACTGTCCAGTTACTCCCCATTTCACCTGCACCCATTATATCTGCACTGACTGCACCGCTCACCCCATAGTCACACTGCTGCACCGCAATCATCCCTCATTCCCCTAACCTGGCTATCCTGCAGCACTGTCCTGTTACCCCCCATTTCACCTGCACCCATTATATCTGTGCTGACTGCACCTCTCACCCCATAGTCACACTGCTGCACCGCAGTCATCCTTCATTCCCCTAACCTGGCTATCCTGCAGCACTGTCCTGTTACTCCCCATATTACCTGCACCCATTATATCTGCACTGACTGCACCTCTCACCCCATAGTCACACTGCTGCACCGCAGTCATCCCTCATTCCCCTAACCCGGCTATCCTGCAGCACTGTCCTGTTACTCCCCATTTCACCAGCACACATTATATCTGCGATGACTGCACCTCTCACCCCATAGTCACACTGCTGCACCACAGTCATCCCTCATTCCCCTAACCCGGCTATCCTGCAGCACTGTCCTGTTACTCCCCATTTCACCTGCCCCCATTATATCTGCACTGACTACACCTCTCACCCCATAGTCACACTGCTGCACGGCAGTCATCCCTCATTCTCCTAACCTGGCTATCCTGCAGCACTGCCCTGTTACACCCCATTTCACCTGCACCCATTATATCTGCACTGACTGCACCTCTCACCCCATAGTCACACTGCTGCACCGCAGTCATCCCTCATTCCCCTAACCCGGCTATCCTGCAGCACTGCCCTGTTACTCCCCATTTCACCTGCACCCATTATATCTGCGCTGACTGCACCTCTAACCCCATAGTCACACTGCTGCACCGCAGTCATCCCTCATTCCCCTAACCCGGCTGTCCTGCAGCACTGTCCTGTTACTCCCCATTTCACCTGCACCCATTATATCTGCACTGACTGCACCTCTCACCCCATAGTCACACTGCTGCACCGCAGTCATCCCTCATTCCCCTAACCCGGCTATCCTGCAGCACTGTCCTGTTACTCCCCATTTCACCTGCACCCATTATATCTGCACTGACTGCACCGCTCACCCCATAGTCACACTGCTGCACCGCAATCATCCCTCATTCCTCTAACCTGGCTATCCTGCAGCACTGTCCTGTTACCCCCCATTTCACCTGCACCCATTATATCTGTGCTGACTGCACCTCTCACCCCATAGTCACACTGCTGCACCGCAGTCATCCCTCATTCCCCTAACCCGGCTATCCTGCAGCACTGTCCTGTTACTCCCCATTTCACCAGCACCCATTATATCTGCACTGACTGCACCTCTCACCCCATAGTCACACTGCTGCACCGCAGTCATCCCTCATTCCCCTAACCCGGCTATCCTGCAGCACTGTCCTGTTACTCCCCATTTCACCTGCACCCATTATATCTGTGCTGACTGCACCTCTCACCCCATAGTCACACTGCTGCACCACAGTCATTCCTCATTCCCCTAACCTGGCTATCCTGCAGCACTGTCCTGTTACTCCCCATTTCACCTGCGCCCATTATATCTGCACTGACTGCACCTCTCACCCCATAGTCACACTGCTGGACCGCAGTCATCCCTCATTCACCTAACCTGGCTATCCTGCAGCACTGTCCTGTTACTCCCCATTTCACCTGCACCCATTATATCTGTGCTGACTGCACCTCTCACCCCATAGTCACACTGCTGCACCGCAATCATCCCTCATTCCCCTAACCTGGCTATCCTGCAGCACTGCCCTGTTACACCCCATTTCACCTGCACCCATTACATCTGCACTGACTGCACCCCTCACCCCATAGTCACACTGCTGCACCGCAGTCATCCCTCATTCCCCTAACCCGGCTATCCTGCAGCACTGTCCTGTTACTCCCCATTTCACCTGCACCCATTATATCTGCGATGACTACGCCTCTCACCCCATAGTCACACTGCTGCACCGCAATCATCCCTCATTCTCCTAACCTGGCTATCCTGCAGCACTGTCCTGTTACCCCCCATTTCACCTGCACCCATTATATCTGCGATGACTGCACCCCTCACCCCATAGTCACATTGCTGCACCGCAGTCATTCCTCATTCTCCTAACCCGGCTATCCTGCAGCACTGTCCTGTTACCCCCCCATTTCACCTGCACCCATTATATCTGCGATGACTGCACCCCTCACCCCATAGTCACATTGCTGCACCGCAGTCATTCCTCATTCTCCTAACCCGGCTATCCTGCAGCACTGTCCTGTTACCCCCCCATTTCACCTGCACCCATTATATCTGCGATGACTGCACCCCTCACCCCATAGTCACACTGCTGCACCGCAGTCATCCCTCATTCCCCTATCCTGGCTATCCTGCAGCACTGTCCTGTTTCTCCCCATTTCACCTGCACCCATTATATCAGCACTGACTGCACCTCTCACCCCATAGTCACACTGCTGCACCGCAGTCATCCCTCATTCTCCTAACCTGGCTATCCTGCAGCACTGCCCTGTTACTCCCCATTCACCTGCGCCCATTATATCTGTGCTGACTGCACCTCTCACCCCATAGTCACACTGCTGCACCGCAATCACACCCTCATTCTCCTAACCTGGCTATCCTGCAGCACTGCCCTGTTACACCCCATTTCACCTGCACCCATTATATCTGCGATGACTACACTTCTCACCCCATAGTCACACTGCTGCACCGCAATCATCCCTCATTCTCCTAACCTGGCTATCCTGCAGCACTGCCCTGTTACACCCCATTTCACCTGCACCCATTATATCTGCGATGACTGCACCCCTCACCCCATAGTCACATTGCTGCACCGCAGTCATTCCTCATTCTCCTAACCCGGCTATCCTGCAGCACTGTCCTGTTACCCCCCCATTTCACCTGCACCCATTATATCTGCGATGACTGCACCCCTCACCCCATAGTCACACTGCTGCACCGCAGTCATCCCTCATTCCCCTAACCTGGCTATCCTGCAGCACTGTCCTGTTTCTCCCCATTTCACCTGCACCCATTATATCAGCACTGACTGCACCTCTCACCCCATAGTCACACTGCTGCACCGCAGTCATCCCTCATTCTCCTAACCTGGCTATCCTGCAGCACTGCCCTGTTACTCCCCATTCACCTGCGCCCATTATATCTGTGCTGACTGCACCTCTCACCCCATAGTCACACTGCTGCACCGCAGTCATCCCTTATTCCCCTAACCCGGCTATCCTGCAGCACTGTCCTGTTACCCCCATTTCACCTGCACCCATTATATCTGCACTGACTGCACCTCTCGCCCCATAGTCACACTGCTGCACCGCAGTCATCCCTCATTCCCCTATCCCGGCTATCCTGCAGCACTGTCCTGTTACTCCCCATTTCACCTGCACCCATTATATCTGCACTGACTGCACCTCTCAACCCATAGTCACACTGCTGCACCGCAGTCATTCCTCATTCCCCTAACCCGGCAATCCTGCAGCACTGTCCTGTTACCCCCCATTTCACCTGCACCCATTATATCTGTGCTGACTGCACCTCTCACCCCATAGTCACACTGCTGCACCGCAGTCATCCCTCATTCCCCTAACCTAGCTATCCTGCAGCACTGTTCTGTTACCCCCCATTTCACCTGCACCCATTATATCTGTGCTGACTGCACCTCTCACCCCATAGTCACACTGCTGCACCGCAGTCATACCTCATTCCCCTAACCTGGCTATACTGCAGCACTGTCCTGTTACCCCCCATTTCACCTGCACCCATTATATCTGTGCTGACTGCACCTCTCACCCCATAGTCACACTGCTGCACCGCAGTCATCCCTCATTCCCCTAACCTGGCTATCCTGCAGCACTGTCCTGTTACTCCCCATTTCACCTGCACCCATTATATCTGCGATGACTGCACCTCTCACCCCATAGTCACACTGCTGCACCGCAATCATCCCTCATTCTCCTAACCTGGCTATCCTGCAGCACTGCCCTGTTACACCCCATTTCACCTGCACCCATTATATCTGCGATGACTGCACCTCTCACCCCATAGTCACACTGCTGCACCGCAATCATCCCTCATTCTCCTAACCTGGCTATCCTGCAGCACTGTCCTGTTACCCCCCATTTCACCAGCACCCATTATATCTGTTCTGACTGCACCTCTCACCCCATAGTCACACTGCTGCACCGCAGTCATCCCTCATTCCCCTAACCTGGCTATCCTGCAGCACTGCCCTGTTACTCCCCATTTCACCTGCACCCATTATATCTGTGCTGACTGCACCCCTCACCCCATAGTCACACTGCTGGACCGCAGTCATCCCTCATTCTCCTAACCTGGCTATCCTGCAGCACTGCCCTGTTACTCCCCATTTCACCTGCACCCATTATATCTGGGATGACTGCACCTCTCACCCCATAGTCACACTGCTGCACCGCAGTCATCCCTCATTCCCCTAACCTGGCTATCCTGCAGCACTGTCCTGTTACTCCCCATTTCACCAGCACCCATTATATCTGGGATGACTGCACCTCTCACCCCATAGTCACACTGCTGCACCGCAATCATCCCTCATTCTCCTAACCTGGCTATCCTGCAGCACTGCCCTGTTACACCCCATTTCACCTGCACCCATTATATCTGCGATGACTGCACCTCTCACCCCATAGTCACACTGCTGCACCGCAATCATCCCTCATTCCCCTAACCTGGCTATCCTGCAGCACTGCCCTGTTACTCCCCATTCACCTGCGCCCATTATATCTGTGCTGACTGCACCTCTCACCCCATAGTCACACTGCTGCACCGCAGTCATCCCTCATTCCCCTAACCCGGCTATCCTGCAGCACTGTCCTGTTACCACCATTTCACCTGCGCCCATTATATCTGCACTGACTGCACCTCTCACCCCATAGTCACACTGCTGCACCGCAGTCATCCCTCATTCCCCTAACCTGGCTATCCTGCAGCACTGACCTGTTACCCCCCATTTCACCTGCACCCATTATATCTGCACTGACTGCACCTCTCACCCCATAGTCACACTGCTGCACCGCAATCACACCCTCATTCTCCTAACCTGGCTATCCTGCAGCACTGCCCTGTTACACCCCATTTCACCTGCACCCATTATATCTGCGATGACTACACTTCTCACCCCATAGTCACACTGCTGCACCGCAATCATCCCTCATTCTCCTAACCTGGCTATCCTGCAGCACTGCCCTGTTACACCCCATTTCACCTGCACCCATTATATCTGCGATGACTGCACCCCTCACCCCATAGTCACATTGCTGCACCGCAGTCATTCCTCATTCTCCTAACCCGGCTATCCTGCAGCACTGTCCTGTTACCCCCCCATTTCACCTGCACCCATTATATCTGCGATGACTGCACCCCTCACCCCATAGTCACACTGCTGCACCGCAGACATCCCTCATTCCCCTAACCTGGCTATCCTGCAGCACTGTCCTGTTTCTCCCCATTTCACCTGCACCCATTATATCAGCACTGACTGCACCTCTCACCCCATAGTCACACTGCTGCACCGCAGTCATCCCTCATTCTCCTAACCTGGCTATCCTGCAGCACTGCCCTGTTACTCCCCATTCACCTGCGCCCATTATATCTGTGCTGACTGCACCTCTCACCCCATAGTCACACTGCTGCACCGCAGTCATCCCTCATTCCCCTAACCCGGCTATCCTGCAGCACTGTCCTGTTACCCCCATTTCACCTGCACCCATTATATCTGCACTGACTGCACCTCTCGCCCCATAGTCACACTGCTGCACCGCAGTCATCCCTCATTCCCCTAACCCGGCTATCCTGCAGCACTGTCCTGTTACTCCCCATTTCACCTGCACCCATTATATCTGCACTGACTGCACCTCTCAACCCCTAGTCACACTGCTGCACCGCAGTCATTCCTCATTCCCCTAACCCGGCAATCCTGCAGCACTGTCCTGTTACCCCCCATTTCACCTGCACCCATTATATCTGTGCTGACTGCACCTCTCACCCCATAGTCACACTGCTGCACCACAGTCATCCCTCATTCCCCTAACCTGGCTATCCTGCAGCACTGTCCTGTTACCCCCCATTTCACCTGCACACATTATATCTGTGCTGACTGCACCTCTCACCCCATAGTCACACTGCTGCACCGCAGTCATACCTCATTCCCCTAACCTGGCTATCCTGCAGCACTGTCCTGTTACCCCCCATTTCACCTGCACCCATTATATCTGCGATGACTGCACCTCTCACCCCATAGTCACACTGCTGCACCGCAATCATCCCTCATTCTCCTAACCTGGCTATCCTGCAGCACTGCCCTGTTACACCCCATTTCACCTGCACCCATTATATCTGCGATGACTGCACCTCTCACCCCATAGTCACACTGCTGCACCGCAATCATCCCTCATTCTCCTAACCTGGCTATCCTGCAGCACTGTCCTGTTACCCCCCATTTCACCTGCACCCATTATATCTGTTCTGACTGCACCTCTCACCCCATAGTCACACTGCTGCACCGCAGTCATCCCTCATTCCCCTAACCTGGCTATCCTGCAGCACTGCCCTGTTACTCCCCATTTCACCTGCACCCATTATATCTGTGCTGACTGCACCCCTCACCCCATAGTCACACTGCTGGACCGCAGTCATCCCTCATTCTCCTAACCTGGCTATCCTGCAGCACTGCCCTGTTACTCCCCATTTCACCTGCACACATTATATCTGTGCTGACTGCACCCCTCACCCCATAGTCACACTGCTGGACCGCAGTCATCCCTCATTCTCCTAACCTGGCTATCCTGCAGCACTGCCCTGTTACTCCCCATTTCACCTGCACCCATTATATCTGTGCTGACTGCACCCCTCACCCCATAGTCACACTGCTGGACCGCAGTCATCCCTCATTCTCCTAACCTGGCTATCCTGCAGCACTGTCCTGTTACCCCCCATTTCACCTGCACCCATTATATCTGTTCTGACTGCACCTCTCACCCCATAGTCACACTGCTGCACCGCAGTCATCCCTCATTCCCCTAACCTGGCTATCCTGCAGCACTGCCCTGTTACCCCCCATTTCACCTGCACACATTATATCTGTGCTGACTGCACCTCTCACCCCATAGTCACACTGCTGCACCGCAGTCATACCTCATTCCCCTAACCTGGCTATCCTGCAGCACTGTCCTGTTACCCCCCATTTCACCTGCACCCATTATATCTGCGATGACTGCACCTCTCACCCCATAGTCACACTGCTGCACCGCAATCATCCCTCATTCTCCTAACCTGGCTATCCTGCAGCACTGCCCTGTTACACCCCATTTCACCTGCACCCATTATATCTGCGATGACTGCACCTCTCACCCCATAGTCACACTGCTGCACCGCAATCATCCCTCATTCTCCTAACCTGGCTATCCTGCAGCACTGTCCTGTTACCCCCCATTTCACCTGCACCCATTATATCTGTTCTGACTGCACCTCTCACCCCATAGTCACACTGCTGCACCGCAGTCATACCTCATTCCCCTAACCTGGCTATCCTGCAGCACTGTCCTGTTACCCCCCATTTCACCTGCACCCATTATATCTGCGATGACTGCACCTCTCACCCCATAGTCACACTGCTGCACCGCAATCATCCCTCATTCTCCTAACCTGGCTATCCTGCAGCACTGTCCTGTTACCCCCCATTTCACCTGCACCCATTATATCTGTTCTGACTGCACCTCTCACCCCATAGTCACACTGCTGCACCGCAGTCATCCCTCATTCCCCTAACCTGGCTATCCTGCAGCACTGTCCTGTTACTCCCCATTTCACCTGCACCCATTATATCTGGGATGACTGCACCTCTCACCCCATAGTCACACTGCTGCACCGCAATCATCCCTCATTCTCCTAACCTGGCTATCCTGCAGCACTGCCCTGTTACACCCCATTTCACCTGCACCCATTATATCTGCGATGACTGCACCTCTCACCCCATAGTCACACTGCTGCACCGCAATCATCCCTCATTCCCCTAACCTGGCTATCCTGCAGCACTGCCCTGTTACTCCCCATTCACCTGCGCCCATTATATCTGTGCTGACTGCACCTCTCACCCCATAGTCACACTGCTGCACCGCAGTCATCCCTCATTCCCCTAACCCGGCTATCCTGCAGCACTGTCCTGTTACCACCATTTCACCTGCGCCCATTATATCTGCACTGACTGCACCTCTCACCCCATAGTCACACTGCTGCACCGCAGTCATCCCTCATTCCTCTAACCCGGCTATCCTGCAGCACTGTCCTGTTACCCCCCATTTCACCTGCACCCATTATATCTGCACTGACTGCACCTCTCACCCCATAGTCACACTGCTGCACCGCAGTCATCCCTCATTCCCCTAACCCAGCTATCCTGCAGCACTGTCATGTTACCCCCATTTCACCTGCACCCATTATATCTGCACTGACTGCACCTCTCACCCCATAGTCACACTGCTGCACCACAGTCATCCCTCATTACCCTAACCTGGCTATCCTGCAGCACTGTCCTGTTACTCCCCATTTCACCTGCACCCATTATATCTGTGCTGACTGCACCTCTCACCCCATAGTCACACTGCTGGACCGCAGTCATCCCTCATTCTCCTAATTTGGCTATTCTGCAGCACTGTCCTGTTACTCCCCATTTCACCTGCACCCATTATATCTGTGCTGACTGCACCTCTCACCCCATAGTCACACTGCTGCACCACAGTCATCCCTCATTACCCTAACCTGGCTATCCTGCAGCACTGTCCTGTTACTCCCCATTTCACCTGCACCCATTATATCTGCGATGACTGCACCTTTCACCCCATAGTCACACTGCTGCACCGCAATCATCCCTCATTCTCCTAACCTGGCTATCCTGCAGCACTGCCCTGTTACACCCCATTTCACCTGCACCCATTATATCTGCGATGACTGCACCTCTCACCCCATAGTCACACTGCTGCACCGCAATCATCCCTCATTCCCCTAACCTGGCTATCCTGCAGCACTGTCCTGTTACCCCCCATTTCACCTGCACCCATTATATCTGTGCTGACTGCACCTCTCACCCCATAGTCACACTGCTGCACCGCAGTCATCCCTCATTCCCCTAACCTGGCTATCCTGCAGCACTGTCCTGTTACTCCCCATTTCACCTGCACCCATTATATCTGTGCTGACTGCACCTCTCACCCCATAGTCACACTGCTGCACCGCAGTCATCCCTCATTCCCCTAACCCGGCTATCCTGCAGCACTGCCCTGTTACTCCCCATTTCACCTGCGCCTGTTATATCTGCACTGACTGCACCTCTCACCCCATAGTCACACTGCTGCACCGCAGTCATCCCTCATTCCCCTAACCCGGCTATCCTGCAGCACTGTCCTGTTACTCCCCATTTCACATGCACCCATTATATCTGCACTGACTGCACCTCTCACCCCATAGTCACACTGCTGCACCACAATCATCCCTCATTCCCCTAACCCGGCTATCCTGCAGCACTGTCCTGTTACTCCCCATTTCACCTGCACCCATTATATCTGCACTGACTGCACCTCTCACCCCATAGTCACACTGCTGCACCACAGTCATCCCTCATTCTCCTAACCTGGCTATCCTGCAGCACTGCCCTGTTACTCCCCATTTCACCTGCACCCATTATATCTGTGCTGACTGCACCCCTCACCCCATAGTCACACTGCTGCACCGCAATCATCCCTCATTCTCCTAACCTGGCTATCCTGCAGCACTGCCCTGTTACACCCCATTTCACCTGCACCCATTATATCTGCGATGACTGCACCTCTCACCCCATAGTCACACTGCTGCACCGCAGTCATCCCTCATTCTCCTAACCTGGCTATCCTGCAGCACTGCCCTGTTACTCCCCATTCACCTGCGCCCATTATATCTGTGCTGACTGCACCTCTCACCCCATAGTCACACTGCTGCACCGCAGTCATCCCTCATTCCCCTAACCCGGCTATCCTGCAGCACTGTCCTGTTACCACCATTTCACCTGCGCCCATTATATCTGCACTGACTGCACCTCTCACACCATAGTCACACTGCTGCACCGCAGTCATCCCTCATTCCCCTAACCCGGCTATCCTGCAGCACTGTCCTGTTACTCCCCATATTACCTGCACCCATTATATCTGCACTGACTGCACCTCTCACCCCATAGTCACACTGCTGCACCGCAGTCATCCATCATTCCCCTAACCCGGCTATCCTGCAGCACTGTCCTGTTACTCCCCATTTCACCTGCACCCATTATATCTGCACTGACTGCACCTCTCACCCCATAGTCACACTGCTGCACCGCAGTCATCCCTCATTCCCCTAACCCGGCTATCCTGCAGCACTGTCCTGTTACTCCCCATTTCACCTGCACCCATTATATCTGCACTGACTGCACCGCTCACCCCATAGTCACACTGCTGCACCGCAATCATCCCTCATTCCTCTAACCTGGCTATCCTGCAGCACTGTCCTGTTACCCCCCATTTCACCTGCACCCATTATATCTGTGCTGACTGCACCTCTCACCCCATAGTCACACTGCTGCACCGCAGTCATCCTTCATTCCCCTAACCTGGCTATCCTGCAGCACTGTCCTGTTACTCCCCATATTACCTGCACCCATTATATCTGCACTGACTGCACCTCTCACCCCATAGTCACACTGCTGCACCGCAGTCATCCCTCATTCCCCTAACCCGGCTATCCTGCAGCACTGTCCTGTTACTCCCCATTTCACCAGCACCCATTATATCTGCGATGACTGCACCTCTCACCCCATAGTCACACTGCTGCACCACAGTCATCCCTCATTCCCCTAACCCGGCTATCCTGCAGCACTGTCCTGTTACTCCCCATTTCACCTGCGCCCATTATATCTGCACTGACTACACCTCTCACCCCATAGTCACACTGCTGCACGGCAGTCATCCCTCGTTCTCCTAACCTGGCTATCCTGCAGCACTGCCCTGTTACACCCCATTTCACCTGCACCCATTATATCTGCACTGACTGCACCTCTCACCCCATAGTCACACTGCTGCACCGCAGTCATCCCTCATTCCCCTAACCCGGCTATCCTGCAGCACTGTCCTGTTACTCCCCATTTCACCTGCACCCATTATATCTGCACTGACTGCACCCCTCACCCCATAGTCACACTGCTACACCGCAATCATCCCTCATTCCTCTAACCTGGCTATCCTGCAGCACTGTCCTGTTACCCCCCATTTCACCTGCACCCATTATATCTGTGCTGACTGCACCTCTCACCCCATAGTCACACTGCTGCACCGCAGTCATCCCTCATTCCCCTAACCTGGCTATCCTGCAGCACTGTCCTGTTACTCCCCATATTACCTGCACCCATTATATCTGCACTGACTGCACCTCTCACCCCATAGTCACACTGCTGCACCGCAGTCATCCCTCATTCCCCTAACCCGGCTATCCTGCAGCACTGTCCTGTTACTCCCCATTTCACCTGCACCCATTATATCTGTGCTGACTGCACCTCTCACCCCATAGTCACACTGCTGCACCGCAGTCATCCCTCATTCCCATAACCCGGCTATCCTGCAGCACTGTCCTGTTACTCCCCATTTCACCTGCACCCATTATATCTGTGCTGACTGCACCTCTCACCCCATAGTCACACTGCTGCACCGCAGTCATCCCTTATTCCCCTAACCCGGCTATCCTGCAGCACTGTCCTGTTACTCCCCATATTACCTGCACCCATTATATCTGCACTGACTGCACCTCTCACCCCATAGTCACACTGCTGCAGCGCAGTCATCCCTCATTCCCCTAACCCGGCTATCCTGCAGCACTGTCCTGTTACTCCCCATTTCACCTGCACCCATTATAGCAGCGCTAACTGCACCTCTCACCCCATAGTCACACTGCTGCACCGCAGTCATCCCTCATTCCCCTAACCCGGCTATCCTGCAGCACTGTCCCGTTACTCCCCATTTCACCAGCACCCATTATATCTGCACTGACTGCACCTCTCACCCCATAGTCACACTGCTGCACCGCAATCATCCCTCATTCCCCTAACCTGGCTATCCTGCAGCACTGTCCTGTTACTCCCCATTTCACCTGCACCCATTATATCTGTGCTGACTGCACCTCTCACCCCATAGTCACACTGCTGCACCACAGTCATTCCTCATTCCCCTAACCTGGCTATCCTGCAGCACTGTCCTGTTACTCCCCATTTCACCTGCACCCATTATATCTGCACTGACTGCACCTTTCACCCCATAGTCACACTGCTGCACCACAGTCATTCCTCATTCCCCTAACCTGGCTATCCTGCAGCACTGTCCTGTTACTCCCCATTTCACCTGCGCCCATTATATCTGCACTGACTGCACCTCTCACCCCATAGTCACACTGCTGGACCGCAGTCATCCCTCATTCACCTAACCTGGCTATCCTGCAGCACTGTCCTGTTACTCCCCATTTCACCTGCACCCATTATATCTGTGCTGACTGCACCTCTCACCCCATAGTCACACTGCTGCACCGCAATCATCCCTCATTCCCCTAACCTGGCTATCCTGCAGCACTGCCCTGTTACACCCCATTTCACATGCACCCATTACATCTGCACTGACTGCACCCCTCACCCCATAGTCACACTGCTGCACCGCAGTCATCCCTCATTCCCCTAACCCGGCTTTCCTGCAGCACTGTCCTGTTACTCCCCATTTCACCTGCACCCATTATATCTGCACTGACTGCACCTCTCACCCCATAGTCACACTGCTGCACCGCAGTCATCCCTCATTCTCCTAACCCGGCTATCCTGCAGCACTGTCCTGTTACTCCCCATTTCACCTGCACCCATTATATCTGCGATGACTTCGCCTCTCACCCCATAGTCACACTGCTGCACCGCAATCATCCCTCATTCTCCTAACCTGGCTATCCTGCAGCACTGTCCTGTTACTCCCCATTTCACCTGCACCCATTATATCTGCACTGACTGCACCTCTCACCCCATAGTCACACTGCTACACCGCAGTCATCCCTCATTCTCCTAACCCGGCTATCCTGCAGCACTGTCCTGTTACCCCTCATTTCACCTGCACCCATTATATCTGTGCTGACTGCACCTCTCACCCCATAGTCACACTGCTGCACCGCAGTCATCCCTCATTCCCCTAACCCGGCAATCCTGCAGCACTGTCCTGTTACCCCCCATTTCACCTGCACCCATTATATCTGCACTGACTGCACCTCTCACCCCATAGTCACACTGCTGCACCGCAGTCATCCCTCATTCCCCTAACCTGGCTATCCTGCAGCACTGTCCTGTTACCCCCCATTTCACCTGCACCCATTATATCTGCACTGACTGCACCTCTCACCCCATAGTCACACTGCTGCACCGCAATCACACCCTCATTCTCCTAACCTGGCTATCCTGCAGCACTGCCCTGTTACACCCCATTTCACCTGCACCCATTATATCTGCGATGACTACACTTCTCACCCCATAGTCACACTGCTGCACCGCAATCATCCCTCATTCTCCTAACCTGGCTATCCTGCAGCACTGCCCTGTTACACCCCATTTCACCTGCACCCATTATATCTGCGATGACTGCACCCCTCACCCCATAGTCACATTGCTGCACCGCAGTCATTCCTCATTCTCCTAACCCGGCTATCCTGCAGCACTGTCCTGTTACCCCCCCATTTCACCTGCACCCATTATATCTGCGATGACTGCACCTCTCACCCCATAGTCACACTGCTGCACCGCAGTCATCCCTCATTCCCCTAACCCGGCTATCCTGCAGCACTGTCCTGTTACTCCCCATTTCACCTGCACCCATTATATCTGCGATGACTGCACCTCTCACCCCATAGTCACACTGCTGCACCGCAGTCATCCCTCATTCCCCTAACCCGGCTATCCTGCAGCACTGTCCTGTTACCCCCCCATTTCACCTGCACCCATTATATCTGCGATGACTGCACCCCTCACCCCATAGTCACACTGCTGCACCGCAGTCATCCCTCATTCCCCTAACCTGGCTATCCTGCAGCACTGTCCTGTTTCTCCCCATTTCACCTGCACCCATTATATCAGCACTGACTGCACCTCTCACCCCATAGTCACACTGCTGCACCGCAGTCATCCCTCATTCTCCTAACCTGGCTATCCTGCAGCACTGCCCTGTTACTCCCCATTCACCTGCGCCCATTATATCTGTGCTGACTGCACCTCTCACCCCATAGTCACACTGCTGCACCGCAGTCATCCCTCATTCCCCTAACCCGGCTATCCTGCAGCACTGTCCTGTTACCCCCATTTCACCTGCACCCATTATATCTGCACTGACTGCACCTCTCACCCCATAGTCACACTGCTGCACCGCAGTCATCCCTCATTCCCCTAACCCGGCTATCCTGCAGCACTGTCCTGTTACTCCCCATTTCACCTGCACCCATTATATCTGCACTGACTGCACCTCTCAACCCATAGTCACACTGCTGCACCGCAGTCATTCCTCATTCCCCTAACCCGGCAATCCTGCAGCACTGTCCTGTTACCCCCCATTTCACCTGCACCCATTATATCTGTGCTGACTGCACCTCTCACCCCATAGTCACACTGCTGCACCACAGTCATCCCTCATTCCCCTAACCTGGCTATCCTGCAGCACTGTCCTGTTACCCCCCATTTCACCTGCACCCATTATATCTGTGCTGACTGCACCTCTCACCCCATAGTCACACTGCTGCACCGCAGTCATACCTCATTCCCCTAACCTGGCTATCCTGCAGCACTGTCCTGTTACCCCCCATTTCACCTGCACCCATTATATCTGTGCTGACTGCACCTCTCACCCCATAGTCACACTGCTGCACCGCAGTCATCCCTCATTCCCCTAACCTGGCTATCCTGCAGCACTGTCCTGTTACTCCCCATTTCACCTGCACCCATTATATCTGCGATGACTGCACCTCTCACCCCATAGTCACACTGCTGCACCGCAATCATCCCTCATTCTCCTAACCTGGCTATCCTGCAGCACTGCCCTGTTACACCCCATTTCACCTGCACCCATTATATCTGCGATGACTGCACCTCTCACCCCATAGTCACACTGCTGCACCGCAATCATCCCTCATTCTCCTAACCTGGCTATCCTGCAGCACTGTCCTGTTACCCCCCATTTCACCTGCACCCATTATATCTGTTCTGACTGCACCTCTCACCCCATAGTCACACTGCTGCACCGCAGTCATCCCTCATTCCCCTAACCTGGCTATCCTGCAGCACTGCCCTGTTACTCCCCATTTCACCTGCACCCATTATATCTGTGCTGACTGCACCCCTCACCCCATAGTCACACTGCTGGACCGCAGTCATCCCTCATTCTCCTAACCTGGCTATCCTACAGCACTGCCCTGTTACTCCCCATTTCACCTGCACCCATTATATCTGGGATGACTGCACCTCTCACCCCATAGTCACACTGCTGCACCGCAGTCATCCCTCATTCCCCTAACCTGGCTATCCTGCAGCACTGTCCTGTTACTCCCCATTTCACCTGCACCCATTATATCTGGGATGACTGCACCTCTCACCCCATAGTCACACTGCTGCACCGCAGTCATCCCTCATTCCCCTAACCCGGCTATCCTGCAGCACTGTCCTGTTACCACCATTTCACCTGCGCCCATTATATCTGCACTGACTGCACCTCTCACCCCATAGTCACACTGCTGCACCGCAGTCATCCCTCATTCCTCTAACCCGGCTATCCTGCAGCACTGTCCTGTTACCCCCCATTTCACCTGCACCCATTATATCTGCACTGACTGCACCTCTCACCCCATAGTCACACTGCTGCACCGCAGTCATCCCTCATTCCCCTAACCCAGCTATCCTGCAGCACTGTCATGTTACCCCCATTTCACCTGCACCCATTATATCTGCACTGACTGCACCTCTCACCCCATAGTCACACTGCTGCACCACAGTCATTCCTCATTCCCCTAACCTGGCTATCCTGCAGCACTGTCCTGTTACTCCCCATTTCACCTGCGCCCATTATATCTGAACTGACTGCACCTCTCACCCCATAGTCACACTGCTGGACCGCAGTCATCCCTCATTCTCCTAACATGGCTATTCTGCAGCACTGTCCTGTTACTCCCCATTTCACCTGCACCCATTATATCTGCACTGACTGCACCTCTCACCCCATAGTCACACTGCTGCACCGCAGTCATCCCTAATTCCCCTAACCCGGCTATCCTGCAGCACTGCCCTGTTACTCCCCATTTCACCTGCACCCATTATATCTGCACTGACTGCACCTCTCACCCCATAGTCACACTGCTGCACCGCAATCATCCCTCATTACCCTAACCTGGCTATCCTGCAGCACTGTCCTGTTACTCCCCATTTCACCTGCACCCATTATATCTGCGATGACTGCACCTTTCACCCCATAGTCACACTGCTGCACCGCAGTCATCCCTAATTCCCCTAACCCGGCTATCCTGCAGCACTGCCCTGTTACTCCCCATTTCACCTGCACCCATTATATCTGCACTGACTGCACCTCTCACCCCATAGTCACACTGCTGCACCGCAATCATCCCTCATTACCCTAACCTGGCTATCCTGCAGCACTGTCCTGTTACTCCCCATTTCACCTGCACCCATTATATCTGCACTGACTGCACCTCTCACCCCATAGTCACACTGCTGCACCGCAGTCATCCCTAATTCCCCTAACCCGGCTATCCTGCAGCACTGCCCTGTTACTCCCCATTTCACCTGCACCCATTATATCTGTGCTGACTGCACCTCTCACCCCATAGTCACACTGCTGCACCACAATCATCCCTCATTACCCTAACCTGGCTATCCTGCAGCACTGCCCTGTTACTCCCCATTTCACCTGCACCCATTATATCTGCGATGACTGCACCTTTCACCCCATAGTCACACTGCTGCACCGCAATCATCCCTCATTCATCTAACCTGGCTATCCTGCAGCACTGCCCTGTTACACCCCATTTCACCTGCACCCATTATATCTGCGATGACTGCACCTCTCACCCCATAGTCACACTGCTGCACCGCAATCATCCCTCATTCCCCTAACCTGGCTATCCTGCAGCACTGTCCTGTTACCCCCCATTTCACCTGCACCCATTATATCTGTGCAACCTGCACCTCTCACCCCATAGTCACACTGCTGCACCACAGTCATTCCTCATTCCCCTAACCTGGCTATCCTGCAGCACTGTCCTGTTACTCCCCATTTCACCTGCACCCATTATATCTGGGATGACTGCACCTCTCACCCCATAGTCACACTGCTGCACCGCAATCATCCCTCATTCTCCTAACCTGGCTATCCTGCAGCACTGTCCTGTTACTCCCCATTTCACCTGCACCCATTATATCTGTGCTGACTGCACCTCTCACCCCATAGTCACACTGCTGCACCGCAGTCATCCCTCATTCCCCTAACCCGGCTATCCTGCAGCACTGTCCTGTTACTCCCCATTTCACCTGCGCCTGTTATATCTGCACTGACTGCACCTCTCACCCCATAGTCACACTGCTACACCACAATCATCCCTCATTCCCCTAACCCGGCTATCCTGCAGCACTGTCCTGTTACTCCCCATTTCACCTGCACCCATTATATCTGCGATGACTGCACCTCTCACCCCATAGTCACACTGCTGCACCGCAGTCATCCCTCATTCTCCTAACCTGGCTATCCTGCAGCACTGCCCTGTTACTCCCCATTCACCTGCGCCCATTATATCTGTGCTGACTGCACCTCTCACCCCATAGTCACACTGCTGCACCGCAGTCATCCCTCATTCCCCTAACCCGGCTATCCTGCAGCACTGTCCTGTTACCACCATTTCACCTGCGCCCATTATATCTGCACTGACTGCACCTCTCACCCCATAGTCACACTGCTGCACCGCAGTCATCCCTCATTCCTCTAACCCGGCTATCCTGCAGCACTGTCCTGTTACCCCCCATTTCACCTGCACCCATTATATCTGCACTGACTGCACCTCTCACCCCATAGTCTCACTGCTGCACCACAGTCATTCCTCATTCCCCTAACCTGGCTATCCTGCAGCACTGCCCTGTTACTCCCCATTTCACCTGCACCCATTATATCTGTGCTGACTGCACCTCTCACCCCATAGTCACACTGCTGCACCGCAGTCATCCCTCATTCCCCTAACCCGGCTATCCTGCAGCACTGTCCTGTTACTCCCCATTTCACCTGCACCCATTATATCAGTGCTGACTGCACCTCTCACCCCATAGTCACACTGCTGCACCGCAGTCATCCCTCATTCCCCTAACCTGGCTATCCTGCAGCACTGTCCTGTTACTCCCCATTTCACCTGCACCCATTATATCTGCACTGACTGCACCTCTCACCCCATAGTCACACTGCTGCACGGCAGTCATCCCTCATTCCCCTAACCTGGCTATCCTGCAGCACTGTCCTGTTACCCCCCATTTCACCTGCACCCATTAAATCTGTGCTGACTGCACCTCTCACCCCATAGTCACACTGCTGCACCGCAGTCATCCCTCATTCCCCTAACCTGGCTATCCTGCAGCACTGTCCTGTTACCCCCCATTTCACCTGCACCCATTATATCTGTGCTGACTGCACCTCTCACCCCATAGTCACACTGCTGCACCGCAGTCATCCCTCATTCCTCTAACCTGGCTATCCTGCAGCACTGTCCTGTTACTCCCCCATTTCACCTGCACCCATTATATCTGTGCTGACTGCACCTCTCACCCCATAGTCACACTGCTGCACCGCAGTCATCCCTCATTCCTCTAACCTGGCTATCCTGCAGCACTGTCCTGTTACCCCCCCCATTTCACCTGCACCCATTATATCTGTGCTGACTGCACCTCTCACCCCATAGTCACACTGCTGCACCGCAGTCATCCCTCATTCCCCTAACCTGGCTATCCTGCAGCACTGTCCTGTTACTCCCCATTCACCTGCATCCATTATATCTGGGATGACTGCAACTTTCACCCCATAGTCACACTGCTGCACCGCAATCAACCCTCATTCTCCTAACCTGGCTATCCTGCAGCACTGCCCTGTTACACCCCATTTCACCTGCACCCATTATATCTGTGCTGACTGCACCTCTCACCCCATAGTCACACTGCTGCACCGCAGTCATCCCTCATTCCTCTAACCCAGCTATCCTGAGCACTGTCCTGTTACTCCCCATTTCACCTGCACCCATTATATCTGCAATGACTACACCTCTCACCCCATAGTCACACAGCTGCACCGCAATCATCCCTCATTCTCCTAACCTGGCTATCCTGCAGCACTGCCCTGTTACACCCCATTTCAACTGCACCCATTATATCTTCGATGACTGCACCTCTCACCCCATAGTCACACTGCTGCACCGCAGTCATCCCTCATTCTCCTAACCTGGCTATCCTGCAGCACTGCCCTGTTACTCCCCATTCACCTGCACCCATTATATCTGTGCTGACTGCACCTCTCACCCCATAGTTACACTGCTGCACCGCAGTCATCCCTCATTCCCCTAACCCGGCTATCCTGCAGCACTGTCCTGTTACCCCCATATCACCTGCGCCCATTATATCTGCACTGACTGCACCTCTCACCCCATAGTCACACTGCTGCACCGCAGTCATCCCTCATTCCCCTAACCCGGCTATCCTGCAGCACTGTCCTGTTACCCCCATTTCACCTGCACCCATTATATCTGCACTGACTGCACCTCTCACCCCATAGTCACACTGCTGCACCGCAGTCATCCCTCTTTCCCCTAACCCGGCTATCCTGCAGCACTGTCCTGTTACCCCCATTTCACCTGCGCCCATTATATCTGCACTGACTGCACCTCTCACCCCATAGTCACACTGCTGCACCGCAGTCATCCCTCATTCCCCTAACCCGGCTATCCTGCAGCACTGTCCTGTTACTCCCCATTTCACCTGCACCCATTATATCTGCGATGACTACACCTCTCACCCCATAGTCACACAGCTGCACCGCAATCATCCCTCATTCTCCTAACCTGGCTATCCTGCAGCACTGCCCTGTTACACCCCATTTCACCTGCACCCATTATATCTTCGATGACTGCACCTCTCACCCCATAGTCACACTGCTGCACCGCAGTCATCCCTCATTCTCCTAACCTGGCTATCCTGCAGCACTGCCCTGTTACTCCCCATTCACCTGCGCCCATTATATCTGTGCTGACTACACCTCTCACCCCATAGTCACACTGCTGCACCGCAGTCATCCCTCATTCTCCTAACCTGGCTATCCTGCAGCACTGTCCTGTTACTCCCCATTTCACCTGCACCCATTATATCTGTGCTGACTGCACCTCTCACCCCATAGTCACACTGCTGCACCGCAGTCATCCCTCATTCTCCTAACCTGGCTATCCTGCAGCACTGTCCTGTTACTCCCCATTTCACCTGCACCCATTATATCTGCACTGACTGCACCTCTCACCCCATAGTCAAACTGCTGCACCACAGTCATCCCTCATTCCCCTAACCCGGCTATCCTGCAGCACTGTCCTGTTACTCCCTATTTCACCTGCACCCATTATATCTGCACTGACTGCACCTCTCACCCCATAGTCACACTGCTGCACCTCAGTCATCCCTCATTCCCCTAACCCGGCTATCCTGCAGCACTGTCCTGTTACCCCCATTTCACCTGCGCCCATTATATCTGCACTGACTGCACCTCTCACCCCATAGTCACACTGCTGCACCGCAGTCATCCCTCATTCCCCTAACCTGGCTATCCTGCAGCACTGTCCTGTTACCCCCCATTTCACCTGCACCCATTATATCTGTGCTGACTGCACCTCTCACCCCATAGTCACACTGCTGCACCGCAATCATCCCTCATTCCCCTAACCTGGCTATCCTGCAGCACTGTCCTGTTACTCCCCATTTCACCTGCACCCATTATATCTGCGATGACTGCACCTCTCACCCCATAGTCACACTGCTGCACCGCAATCATCCCTCATTCTCCTAACCTGGCTATCCTGCAGCACTGCCCTGTTACACCCCATTTCACCTGCACCCATTATATCTGCGATGACTGCACCTCTCACCCCATAGTCACACTGCTGCACCGCAATCATCCCTCATTCTCCTAACCTGGCTATCCTGCAGCACTGTCCTGTTACTCCCCATTTCACCTGCACCCATTATATCTGTGCTGACTGCACCTCTCACCCCATAGTCACTCTGCTGCACCGCAGTCATCCCTCATTCCCCTAACCGGGCTATCCTGCAGCACTGTCCTGTTACTCCCCATTTCACCTGCACCCATTATATCTAGGATGACTGCACCTCTCACCCCATAGTCACACTGCTGCACCGCAATCATCCCTCATTCTCCTAACCTGGCTATCCTGCAGCACTGCCCTGTTACACCCCATTTCACCTGCACCCATTATATCTGCGATGACTGCACCTCTCACCCCATAGTCACACTGCTGCACCGCAGTCATCCCTCATTCTCCTAACCTGGCTATCCTGCAGCACTGCCCTGTTACTCCCCATTCACTTGCGCCCATTATATCTGTGCTGACTGCACCTCTCACCCCATAGTCACACTGCTGCACCGCAGTCATCCCTCATTCCCCTAACCCGGCTATCCTGCAGCACTGTCCTGTTACCCCCATTTCACCTGCGCCCATTATATCTGCACTGACTGCACCTCTCACCCCATAGTCACACTGCTGCACCGCAGTCATCCCTCATTCCCCTAACCCGGCTATCCTGCAGCACTGCCCTGTTACTCCCCATTTCACCTGCACCCATTATATCTGCACTGACTGCACCTCTAACCCCATAGTCACACTGCTGCACCGCAATCATCCCTCATTCCCCTAACCTGGCTATCCTGCAGCACTGTCATGTTACCCCCATTTCACCTGCACCTATTATATCTGCACTGACTGCACCTCTCACCCCATAGTCACACTGCTGCACCGCAATCATCCCTCATTCCCCTAACCTGGCTATCCTGAGCACTGTCCTGTTACCCCCATTTCACCTGCACCTATTATATCTGCACTGACTGCACCTCTCACCCCATAGTCACACTGCTGCACCACAATCATCCCTCATTCCCCTAACCTGGCTATCCTGCAGCACTGTCATGTTACCCCCATTTCACCTGCACCCATTATATCTGTGCTGACTGCACCTCTCACCCCATAGTCACACTGCTGCACCGCAGTCATCCCTCATTCCCCTAACCCGGCTATCCTGCAGCACTGTCCTGTTACCCCCATTTCACCTGCGCCCATTATATCTGCACTGACTGCACCTCTCACCCCATAGTCACACTGCTGCACCGCAGTCATCCCTCATTCCCCTAACCTGGCTATCCTGCAGCACTGTCCTGTTACTCCCCATTTCACCTGCACCCATTATATCTGCACTGACTGCACCTCTCACCCCATAGTCACACTGCTGCACCGCAGTCATCCCTCATTCCCCTAACACGGCTATCCTGCAGCACTGTCCTGTTACCCCCCATTTCACCTGCACCCATTATATCTGCACTGACTGCACCTCTCACCCCATAGTCACACTGCTGCACCGCAGTCATCCCTCATTCCCCTAACCTAACTATCCTGCAGCACTGCCCTGTTACACCCCATTTCACCTGCACCCATTATATCTGTGCTGACTGCACCTCTCACCCCATAGTCACACTGCTGCACCACAGTCATCCCTCATTCCCCTAACCTGGCTATCCTGCAGCACTGCCCTGTTACTCCCCATTTCACCTGCACCCATTATATCTGCGCTGACTGCACCACTCACCCCATAGTCACACTGCTGCACCGCAGTCATCCCTCATTCCCCTAACCCGGCTATCCTGCAGCTCTGTCCTGTTACCCCCCATTTCACCTGCACCCATTATATCTGTGCTGACTGCACCTCTCACCCCATAGTCACACTGCTGCACCACAGTCATCCCTCATTCCCCTAACCTGGCTATCCTGCAGCACTGTCATGTTACCCCCATTTCACCTGCGCCCATTATATCTGCACTGACTGCACCTCTCACCCCATAGTCACACTGCTGCACCGCAGTCATCCCTCATTCCCCTAACCTGGCTATCCTGCAGCACCAGAGCTGGATTAAGGCTTCGGGGGGCCTGGGGTACTTAAAACAGGGGGGCCCTAAGCTCTAAAATGACAATCATAATACATTTATATATATATATATATATATATATATATATATATATAGCTCCCAGTAAGAAACAGCAGCACTCGAGGTTTTTGTGCAATCACAAACGTGTATTCAAAGTACACATAAAACCAACGTTTCGGGGCCTACAAGCCCCTTTGTCAAGGTGCTTGACAAAGGGGCTTGTAGGCCCCGAAACGTTGGTTTTATGTGTACTTTCAATACACGTTTGTGATTGCACAAAAACCTTGAGTGCTGCTGTTTCTTACTGGGAGCTGTACGGATCTCTACCAGAGCGCACCAGGGTATGCTGCCTACATTGGAATGAGTGCCGGTCTATGCATACAATATAAATATATATATATATATATATATATATATATATATATATATATATATATATGTATTTGTTTCCAGCATGATCGACACTCCCAAATGCAGTGCTATAGGCCAGTGTCCATACACTCCTTAAAAAAAGTCTAAAATATATACCGGCCTAGTACGACACTCACAGCTCAATAAATCATGCTATACCAATTTGTAATATATCAACACTTCAATGCATTACATTTTCTTCAGAATATACTGAAGAAAATGTAATGCATTGAAACGTTAATATATTACAAATTGGTATAGCGTGATTTATTGAGCTGCGAGTGCCACCCTAGGTCTGTATATACATATATACAGATACTATATATATATATATATATAAATATATATACTAATATGTGTGTGTGTGTGTAGATATACATACAGTATATATATATATATATATATATATATATATACTGTATGTATATCCCTGTATACTATATACACACACACACGACCCATTAACTTCAACTTTCTACAGTAACATTAAAAAAAGTGAATGCATCCCGCCTTACTTTAGCACTGCTGTGCTGGAGGCAAAGACAGGTTGTGACAAGGAACACGGGGGAAGAGAGAGAGCTTGCAGGTTCCTCTCTCCTCCTCTGGATACAAACATCTCCACGCGCCGCCAAAGATGAGCATGGCCGGGATCCCGCCTCCCCCTTTCCTGCAGCCTGCGCTCCAACCAGTCACGGAGCCGCAGGCTGCATTTTCATATATCATTGGACAGCGGAGCCGTCGCTCGGCTCTGCTGCCCTGCTGAACTCTGGCTGGCTGTCGCTGATATTAGCGGGGAGCCGCAGCGCCGCAGATCGGATCGGTAATAGAGATCCGATCTGTGACGGGGGGCCCCGTCACTGAGGGGGGCCCAGGGTTACTTACCCCCCGAGCAACCCCCTTAATCCGGCTCTGTGCAGCACTGTCCTGTTACTCCCCATTTCACCTGCACCCATTATATCTGCAATGACTGCACCTCTCACCCCATAGTCACACTGCTGCACCGCAGTCATCCCTCATTCCCCTAACCTGGCTATCCTGCAGCACTGTCCTGTTACTCCCCATTTCACCTGCACCCATTATATCTGCAATGACTGCACCTCTCACCCCATAGTCACACTGCTGCACCACAGTCATCCCTCATTCCCCTAACCTGGCTATCCTGCAGCACTGTCCTGTTACTCCCCATTTCACCTGCACCCATTATATCGGCACTGACTACACCTCTCACCCCATAGTCACACTGCTGCACCGCAGTCATCCCTCATTCCCCTAACCTGGCTATCCTGCAGCACTGTCCTGTTACTCCCCATTTCACCTGCACCCATTATATCTGCACTGACTACACCTCTCACCCCATAGTCACACTGCTGCACCACAGTCATCCCTCATTCTCCTAACCCGGCTATCCTGCAGCACTGTCATGTTACTCCCCCATTTCACCTGCACCCATTATATCTGCACTGACTGCACCCCTCACCCCATAGTCACACTGCTGCACCACAGTCATCCCTCATTCTCCTAACCCGGCTATCCTGCAGCACTGTCCTGTTACTCCCCATTTCACCTGCCCCATTATATCTGCACTGACTGCACCTCTCACCCCATAGTCACACTGCTGCACCGCAGTCATCCCTCATTCCCCTAACCCGGCTATCCTTCAGCACTGTCCTGTTACTCCCCATATCACCTGCGCCCATTATATCTGCACTGACTGCACCTCTCACTCTCACCCCATAGTCACACTGCTGCACCGCAGTCATCCCTCATTCCCCTAACCTGGCTATCCTGCAGCACTGTCATGTTACCCCCATTTCACCTGCGCCCATTATATCTGCACTGACTGCACCTCTCACCCCATAGTCACACTGCTGCATCGCAGTCATCCCTCATTCCCCTAACCTGGCTATCCTGCAGCACTGTCCTGTTACTCCCCATTTCACCTGCACCCATTATATCTGCAATGACTGCACCTCTCACCCCATAGTCACACTGCTGCACCACAGTCATCCCTCATTCCCCTAACCTGGCTATCCTGCAGCACTGTCCTGTTACTCCCCATTTCACCTGCACCCATTATATCTGCAATGACTGCACCTCTCACCCCATAGTCACACTGCTGCACCACAGTCATCCCTCATTCCCCTAACCTGGGTATCCTGCAGCACTGTCCTGTTACTCCCCATTTCACCTGCACCCATTATATCTGCACTGACTGCACCTCTCACCCCATAGTCACACTGCTGCACCGCAGTCATCCCTCATTCCCCTAACCTGGCTATCCTGCTGCACTGTCATGTTACCCCCATTTCACCTGCGCCCATTATATCTGCACTGACTGCACCTCTCACCCCATAGTCACACTGCTGCACCGCAGTCATCCCTCATTCCCCTAACCTGGCTATCCTGCAGCACTGTCCTGTTACTCCCCATTTCACCTGCACCCATTATATCTATAGAGATGAGCGCCTGAAATTTTTCGGGTTTTGTGTTTTGGTTTTGGGTTCGGTTCCGCGGCCGTGTTTTGGGTTCGAACGCGTTTTGGCAAAACCTCACCGAATTTTTTTTGTCGGATTCGGGTGTGTTTTGGATTCGGGTGTTTTTTTCCAAAAACACTTAAAAACAGCTTAAATCATAGAATTTGGGGGTCATTTTGATCCCAAAGTATTATTAACCTCAAAAACCATAATTTACACTCATTTTCAGTCTATTCTGAATACCTCACACCTCACAATATTATTTTTAGTCCTAAAATTTGCACCGAGGTCGCTGTGTGAGTAAGATAAGCGACCCTAGTGGCCGACACAAACACCGGGCCCATCTAGGAGTGGCACTGCAGTGTCACGCAGGATGTCCCTTCCAAAAAACCCTCCCCAAACAGCACATGACGCAAAGAAAAAAAGAGGCGCAATGAGGTAGCTGTGTGAGTAAGATTAGCGACCCTAGTGGCCGACACAAACACCGGGCCCATCTAGGAGTGGCACTGCAGTGTCACGCAGGATGGCCCTTCCAAAAAACCCTCCCCAAACAGCACATGACGCAAAGAAAAAAAGAGGCGCAATGAGGTAGCTGTGTGAGTAAGATTAGCGACCCTAGTGGCCGACACAAACACCGGGCCCATCTAGGAGTGGCACTGCAGTGTCACGCAGGATGTCCCTTCCAAAAAACCCTCCCCAATCAGCACATGATGCAAAGAAAAAGAAAAGAAAAAAGAGGTGCAAGATGGAATTGTCCTTGGGCCCTCCCACCCACCCTTATGTTGTATAAACAAAACAGGACATGCACACTTTAACCAACCCATCATTTCAGTGACAGGGTCTGCCACACGACTGTGACTGATATGACGGGTTGGTTTGGACCCCCCCCAAAAAAGAAGCAATTAATCTCTCCTTGCACAAACTGGCTCTACAGAGGCAAGATGTCCACCTCATCTTCACCCTCCGATATATCACCGTGTACATCCCCCTCCTCACAGATTATCAATTCGTCCCCACTGGAATCCACCATCTCAGCTCCCTGTGTACTTTGTGGAGGCAATTGCTGCTGGTCAATGTCTCCGCGGAGGAATTGATTATAATTCATTTTAATGAACATCATCTTCTCCACATTTTCTGGATGTAACCTCGTACGCCGATTGCTGACAAGGTGAGCGGCGGCACTAAACACTCTTTCGGAGTACACACTTGTGGGAGGGCAACTTAGGTAGAATAAAGCCAGTTTGTGCAAGGGCCTCCAAATTGCCTCTTTTTCCTGCCAGTATAAGTACGGACTGTGTGACGTGCCTACTTGGATGCGGTCACTCATATAATCCTCCACCATTCTATCAATGTTGAGAGAATCATATGCAGTGACAGTAGACGACATGTCCGTAATCGTTGTCAGGTCCTTCAGTCCGGACCAGATGTCAGCATCAGCAGTCGCTCCAGACTGCCCTGCATCACCGCCAGCGGGTGGGCTCGGAATTCTGAGCCTTTTCCTCGCACCCCCAGTTGCGGGAGAATGTGAAGGAGGAGATGTTGACAGGTCGCGTTCCGCTTGACTTGACAATTTTGTCACCAGCAGGTCTTTCAACCCCAGCAGACCTGTGTCTGCCGGAAAGAGAGATCCAAGGTAGGCTTTAAATCTAGGATCGAGCACGGTGGCCAAAATGTAGTGCTCTGATTTCAACAGATTGACCACCCGTGAATCCTTGTTAAGCGAATTAAGGGCTGCATCCACAAGTCCCACATGCCTAGCGGAATCGCTCCGTGTTAGCTCCTCCTTCAATGCCTCCAGCTTCTTCTGCAAAAGCCTGATGAGGGGAATGACCTGACTCAGGCTGGCAGTGTCTGAACTGACTTCACGTGTGGCAAGTTCAAAGGGCATCAGAACCTTGCACAACGTTGAAATCATTCTCCACTGCACTTGAGACAGGTGCATTCCACCTACTATATCGTGCTCAATTGTATAGGCTTGAATGGCCTTTTGCTGCTCCTCCAACCTCTGAAGCATATAGAGGGTTGAATTCCACCTCGTTACCACTTCTTGCTTCAGATGATGGCAGGGCAGGTTCAGTAGTTTTTGGTGGTGCTCCAGTCTTCTGTACGTGGTGCCTGTACGCCGAAAGTGTCCCGCAATTTTTCTGGCCACCGACAGCATCTCTTGCACGCCCCTGTCGTTTTTTAAAAAATTCTGCACCACCAAATTCAAGGTATGTGCAAAACATGGGACGTGCTGGAATTTGCCCATATTTAATGCACACACAATATTGCTGGCGTTGTCCGATGCCACAAATCCACAGGAGAGTCCAATTGGGGTAAGCCATTCCGCGATGATCTTCCTCAGTTGCCGTAAGAGGTTTTCAGCTGTGTGCGTATTCTGGAAAGCGGTGATACAAAGCGTAGCCTGCCTAGGAAAGAGTTGGCGTTTGCGAGATGCTGCTACTGGTGCCGCCGCTGCTGTTCTTGCGGCGGGAGTCCATACATCTACCCAGTGGGCTGTCACAGTCATATAGTCCTGACCCTGCCCTGCTCCACTTGTCCACATGTCCGTGGTTAAGTGGACATTGGGTACAACTGCATTTTTTAGGACACTGGTGAGTCTTTTTCTGACGTCCGTGTACATTCTCGGTATCGCCTGCCTAGAGAAGTGGAACCTAGATGGTATTTGGTAACGGGGGCACACTGCCTCAATAAATTGTCTAGTTCCCTGTGAACTAACGGCGGATACCGGACGCACGTCTAACACCAACATAGTTGTCAAGGACTCAGTTATCCGCTTTGCAGTAGGATGACTACTGTGATATTTCATCTTCCTCGCAAAGGACTGTTGAACAGTCAATTGCTTACTGGAAGTAGTACAAGTGGGCTTACGACTTCCCCTCTGGGATGACCATCGACTCCCAGCGGCAACAACAGCAGCGCCAGCAGCAGTAGGCGTTACACGCAAGGATGCATCGGAGGAATCCCAGGCAGGAGAGGACTCGTCAGAATTGCCAGTGACATGGCCTGCAGGACTATTGGCATTCCTGGGGAAGGAGGAAATTGACACTGAGGGAGTTGGTGGGGTGGTTTGCGTGAGCTTGGTTACAAGAGGAAGGGATTTACTGGTCAGTGGACTGCTTCCGCTGTCACCCAAAGTTTTTGAACTTGTCACTGACTTATTATGAATGCGCTGCAGGTGACGTATAAGGGAGGATGTTCCGAGGTGGTTAACGTCCTTACCCCTACTTATTACAGCTTGACAAAGGGAACACACGGCTTGACACCTGTTGTCCGCATTTCTGGTGAAATACCTCCACACCGAAGAGCTGATTTTTTTGGTATTTTCACCTGGCATGTCAACGGCCATATTCCTCCCACGGACAACAGGTGTCTCCCCGGGTGCCTGACTTAAACAAACCACCTCACCATCAGAATCCTCCTGGTCAATTTCCTCCCCAGCGCCAGCAACACCCATATCCTCCTCATCCTGGTGTACTTCAAGACTGACATCTTCAATCTGACTATCAGGAACTGGACTGCGGGTGCTCCTTCCAGCACTTGCAGGGGGCGTGCAAATGGTGGAAGGCGCATGCTCTTCACGTCCAGTGTTGGGAAGGTCAGGCATCGCAACCGACACAATTGGACTCTCCTTGTGGATTTGGGATTTCAAAGAACGCACAGTTCTTTGCGGTGCTTTTGCCAGCTTGAGTCTTTTCAGTTTTCTAGCAAGAGGCTGAGTGCTTCCATCCTCATGTGAAGCTGAACCACTAGCCATGAACATAGGCCAGGGCCTCAGCCGTTCCTTGCCACTCCGTGTGGTAAATGGCATATTGGCAAGTTTACGCTTCTCCTCCGACAATTTTATTTTAGGTTTTGGAGTCCTTTTTTTACTGATATTTGGTGTTTTGGTTTTGACATGCTCTGTACTATGCCATTGGGCATCGGCCTTGGCAGACGACGTTGCTGGCATTTCATCGTCTCGGCCATGACTAGTGGCAGCAGCTTCAGCACGAGGTGGAAGTGGATCTTGATCTTTCCCTAATTTTGGAACCTCAACATTTTTGTTCTCCATATTTTAATAGGCACAACTAAAAGGCACCTCAGGTAAACAATGGAGATGGATGGATTGGATACTAGTATACAATTATGGACGGGCTGCCGAGTGCCGACACAGAGGTAGCCACAGCCGTGAACTACCGCACTGTACTGTGTCTGCTGCTAATATATAGACTGGTTGATAAAGAGATAGTATACTCGTAACTAGTATGTATGTATAAAGAAAGAAAAAAAAACCACGGTTAGGTGGTATATACAATTATGGACGGGCTGCCGAGTGCCGACACAGAGGTAGCCACAGCCGTGAACTACCGCACTGTACTGTGTCTGCTGCTAATATATAGACTGGTTGATAAAGAGATAGTATACTCGTAACTAGTATGTATGTATAAAGAAAGAAAAAAAAACCACGGTTAGGTGGTATATACAATTATGGACGGGCTGCCGAGTGCCGACACAGAGGTAGCCACAGCCGTGAACTACCGCACTGTACTGTGTCTGCTGCTAATATATAGACTGGTTGATAAAGAGATAGTATACTCGTAACTAGTATGTATGTATAAAGAAAGAAAAAAAAACCACGGTTAGGTGGTATATACAATTATGGACGGGCTGCCGAGTGCTGACACAGAGGTAGCCACAGCCGTGAACTACCGCACTGTACTGTGTCTGCTGCTAATATATAGACTGGTTGATAAAGAGATAGTATACTCGTAACTAGTATGTATGTATAAAGAAAGAAAAAAAAACCACGGTTAGGTGGTATATACAATTATGGACGGGCTGCCGAGTGCCGACACAGAGGTAGCCACAGCCGTGAACTACCGCACTGTACTGTGTCTGCTGCTAATATATAGACTGGTTGATAAAGAGATAGTATACTCGTAACTAGTATGTATGTATAAAGAAAGAAAAAAAAACCACGGTTAGGTGGTATATACAATTATGGACGGGCTGCCGAGTGCTGACACAGAGGTAGCCACAGCCGTGAACTACCGCACTGTACTGTGTCTGCTGCTAATATATAGACTGGTTGATAAAGAGATAGTATACTCGTAACTAGTATGTATGTATAAAGAAAGAAAAAAAAACCACGGTTAGGTGGTATATACAATTATGGACGGGCTGCCGAGTGCCGACACAGAGGTAGCCACAGCCGTGAACTACCGCACTGTACTGTGTCTGCTGCTAATATATAGACTGGTTGATAAAGAGATAGTATACTCGTAACTAGTATGTATGTATAAAGAAAGAAAAAAAAACCACGGTTAGGTGGTATATACAATTATGGACGGGCTGCCGAGTGCCGACACAGAGGTAGCCACAGCCGTGAACTACCGCACTGTACTGTGTCTGCTGCTAATATATAGACTGGTTGATAAAGAGATAGTATACTCGTAACTAGTATGTATGTATAAAGAAAGAAAAAAAAACCACGGTTAGGTGGTATATACAATTATGGACGGGCTGCCGAGTGCCGACACAGAGGTAGCCACAGCCGTGAACTACTGCACTGTACTGTGTCTGCTGCTAATATATAGACTGGTTGATAAAGAGATAGTATACTCGTAACTAGTATGTATGTATAAAGAAAGAAAAAAAAACCACGGTTAGGTGGTATATACAATTATGGACGGGCTGCCGAGTGCCGACACAGAGGTAGCCACAGCCGTGAACTACCGCACTGTACTGTGTCTGCTGCTAATATATAGACTGGTTGATAAAGAGATAGTATACTCGTAACTAGTATGTATGTATAAAGAAAGAAAAAAAAACCACGGTTAGGTGGTATATACAATTATGGACGGGCTGCCGAGTGCCGACACAGAGGTAGCCACAGCCGTGAACTACCGCACTGTACTGTGTCTGCTGCTAATATATAGACTGGTTGATAAAGAGATAGTATACTCGTAACTAGTATGTATGTATAAAGAAAGAAAAAAAAACCACGGTTAGGTGGTATATACAATTATGGACGGGCTGCCGAGTGCCGACACAGAGGTAGCCACAGCCGTGAACTACCGCACTGTACTGTGTCTGCTGCTAATATATAGACTGGTTGATAAAGAGATAGTATACTCGTAACTAGTATGTATGTATAAAGAAAGAAAAAAAAACCACGGTTAGGTGGTATATACAATTATGGACGGGCTGCCGAGTGCCGACACAGAGGTAGCCACAGCCGTGAACTACCGCACTGTACTGTGTCTGCTGCTAATATATAGACTGGTTGATAAAGAGATAGTATACTCGTAACTAGTATGTATGTATAAAGAAAGAAAAAAAAACCACGGTTAGGTCACTGGTATATACAATTATGGACGGGCTGCCGAGTGCCGACACAGAGGTAGCCACAGCCGTGAACTACCGCACTGTACTGTGTCTGCTGCTAATATAGACTGGTTGATAAAGAGATAGTATACTACTAATATTATATACTGGTGGTCAGGTCACTGGTCACTAGTCACACTGGCAGTGGCACTCCTGCAGCAAAAGTGTGCACTGTTTAATTTTAATATAATATTATGTACTCCTGGCTCCTGCTATAACCTATAACTGGCACTGCAGTAGTGCTCCTCAGTCTCCCCCACAATTATAAGCTGTGTGAGCTGAGCAGTCAGACAGATATATATAAT
Source organism: Pseudophryne corroboree (assembly GCF_028390025.1). NCBI lineage: Eukaryota > Metazoa > Chordata > Amphibia > Anura > Myobatrachidae > Pseudophryne > Pseudophryne corroboree. The sequence continues at coordinate 17,139,548 of NC_086445.1, read as the reverse complement.
ATTATATATAGATAATAGATGATGCAGCACACTGGCCTGAGCCTGAGCAGTGCACACAGATATGGTATGTGACTGAGTCACTGTGTGCTGTGTATCGCTTTTTTCAGGCAGAGAACGGATTATAAATAAAAGTGGTGGTCACTGGTCACTATCAGCAAAACTCTGCACTGTACACTACTGAGTACTCCTAATGCTCCCCAAAATTAGTAAATCAAGTGTCTCTCTAATCTATTCTAATTCTAAACGGAGAGGACGCCAGCCACGTCCTCTCCCTATCAATCTCAATGCACGTGTGAAAATGGCGGCGACGCGCGGCTCCTTATATAGAATCCGAGTCTCGCGATAGAATCCGAGCCTCGCGAGAATCCGACAGCGTCATGATGACGTTCGGGCGCGCTCGGGTTAACCGAGCAAGGCGGGAAGATCCGAGTCGCTCGGACCCGTGAAAAAAAACATGAAGTTCTGGCGGGTTCGGATTCAGAGAAACCGAACCCGCTCTTCTCTAATCTGCAATGACTGCACCTCTCACCCCATAGTCACACTGCTGCACCGCAGTCATCCCTCATTCCCCTAACCTGGCTATCCTGCAGCACTGTCCTGTTACTCCCCATTTCACCTGCACCCATTATATCTGCAATGACTGCACCTCTCACCCCATAGTCACACTGCTGCACCACAGTCATCCCTCATTCCCCTAACCTGGCTATCCTGCAGCACTGTCCTGTTACTCCCCATTTCACCTGCACCCATTATATCTGTGCTGACTGCACCTCTCACCCCATAGTCACACTGCTGCACCGCAGTCATCCCTCATTCTCCTAACCCGGCTATCCTGCAGCACTGTCATGTTACTCCCCCATTTCATCTGCACCCATTATATCTGCACTGACTGCACCTCTCACCCCATAGTCACACTGCTGCACCACAGTCATCCCTCATTCCCCTAACCTGGCTATCCTGCAGCACTGTCCTGTTACTCCCCATTTCACCTGCACCCATTATATCTGCACTGACTGCACCTCTCACCCCATAGTCACACTGCTGCACCGCAATCATCCCTCATTCCCCTAACCCGGCTATCCTGCAGCACTATCCTGTTACTCCCCATTTCACCTGCACCCATTACATCTGCACTGACTGCACCTCTCACCCCATAGTCACACTGCTGCACCGCAGTCATCCCTCATTCCCCTAACCCGGCTATCCTGCAGCACTGTCCTGTTACTCCCCATTTCACCTGCACCCATTATATCTGCACTGACTGCAACTCTCACCCCATAGTCACACTGCTGCACCGCAGTCATTCCTCATTCCCCTAACCCGGCTATCCTGCAGCACTGTCCTGTTACTCCCCATTTCACCTGCACCCATTATATCTGCACTGACTGCACCTCTCACCCCAAAGTCACACTGCTGCACCACAGTCATCCCTCATTCCCCTAACCTGGCTATCCTGCAGCACTGTCCTGTTACTCCCCATTTCACCTGCACCCATTATATCTGCACTGACTGCACCTCTCACCCCATAGTCACACTGCTGCACCACAGTCATCCCTCATTCCCCTAACCTGGCTATCCTGCAGCACTGTCCTGTTACTCCCCATTTCACCTGCACCCATTATATCTGCACTGACTGCACCTCTCACCCCATAGTCACACTGCTGCACCGCAATCATCCCTCATTCCCCTAACCCGGCTATCCTGCAGCACTGTCCTGTTACTCCCCATTTCACCTGCACCCATTATATCTGCACAGACTGCACCTCTCACCCCATAGTCACACTGCTGCACCGCAGTCATCCCTCATTCCCCTAACCCGGCTATCCTGCAGCACTGTCCTGTTACTCCCCATTTCACCTGCACCCATTATATCTGCACTGACTGCACCTCTCACCCCATAGTCACACTGCTGCACCACAGTCATCCCTCATTCCTCTAACCCGGCTATCCTGCAGCACTGTCCTGTTACTCCCCATTTCACCTGCACCCATTATATCTGCACTGACTGCACCTCTCACCCCATAGTCACACTGCTGCACCGCAGTCATCCCTCATTCCCCTAACCCGGCTATCCTGCTGCACTGCCCTGTTACTCCCCATTTCACCTGCACCCATTATATCTGTGCTGACTGCACCTCTCACCCCATAGTCACACTGCTGCACCACAGTCATTCCTCATTCCCCTAACCTGGCTATCCTGCAGCACTGTCCTGTTACTCCCCATTTCACATGCACCCATTATATCGGCACTGACTGCACCTCTCACCCCATAGTCACACTGCTGCACCGCAGTCATCCCTCATTTCCCTAACCCGGCTATCCTGCAGCACTGTCCTGTTACTCCCCATTTCACCTGCACCCATTATATCTGTGCTGACTGCACCTCTCACCCCATAGTCACACTGCTGCACCGCAGTCATCCCTCATTCTCCTAACCCGGCAATCCTGCAGCACTGTCCTGTTACTCCCCATTTCACCTGCACCCATTATATCTGCACTGACTGCACCTCTCACCCCATAGTCACACTGCTGCACCACAGTCATCCCTCATTCCCCTAACCCGGCTATCCTGCTGCACTGCCCTGTTACTCCCCATTTCACCTGCACCCATTATATCTGTGCTGACTGCACCTCTCACCCCATAGTCACACTGCTGCACCGCAGTCATCCCTCATTCCCCTAACCTGGCTATCCTGCAGCACTGTCCGGTTACTTCCCATTTCACATGCACCCATTATATCTGTGCCGACTGCACCTCTCACCCCATAGTCACACTGCTGCACCGCAGTCATCCCTCATTCCCCTAACCTGGCTATCCTGCAGCACTGTCCTGTTACTCCCCATTTCACCTGCACCCATTATATCTGCACTGACTGCACCTCTCACCCCATAGTCACACTGCTGCACCGCAGTCATTCCTCATTCCCCTAACCCGGCTATCCTGCAGCACTGCCCTGTTACTCCCCATTTCACCTGCACCCATTATATCTGTGCTGACTGCACCTCTCACCTCATAGTCACACTGCTGCACCGCAGTCATCCCTCATTCTCCTAACCCGGCTATCCTGCAGCACTGTCCTGTTACTCCCCATTTCACCTGCACCCATTATATCGGCACTGACTGCACCTCTCACCCCATAGTCACACTGCTGCACCGCAGTCATCCCTCATTTCCCTAACCCGGCTATCCTGCAGCACTGTCCTGTTACTCCCCATTTCTCCTGCACCCATTATATCTGTGCTGACTGCACCTCTCACCCCATAGTCACACTGCTGCACCGCAGTCATCCCTCATTTCCCTAACCTGGCTATCCTGCAGCACTGCCCTGTTACTCCCCATTTCACCTGCACCCATTATATCTGTGCTGACTGCACCTCTCACCCCATAGTCACACTGCTGCACCGCAGTCATCCCTCAATCTCCTAACCCGGCAATCCTGCAGCACTGTCCTGTTACTCCCCATTTCACCTGCACCCATTATATCTGCACTGACTGCACCTCTCACCCCATAGTCACACTGCTGCACCACAGTCATCCCTCATTCCCCTAACCCGGCTATCCTGCTGCACTGCCCTGTTACTCCCCATTTCACCTGCACCCATTATATCTGTGCTGACTGCACCTCTCACCCCATAGTCACACTGCTGCACCACAGTCATTCCTCATTCCCCTAACCTGGCTATCCTGCAGCACTGTCCTGTTACTCCCCATTTCACCTGCACCCATTATATCTGCACTGACTGCACCTCTCACCCCATAGTCACACTGCTGCACCGCAGTCATCCCTCATTTCCCTAACCCGGCTATCCTGCAGCACTGTCCTGTTACTCCCCATTTCACCTGCACCCATTATATCTGTGCTGACTGCACCTCTCACCCCATAGTCACACTGCTGCACCGCAGTCATCCCTCATTCTCCTAACCCGGCAATCCTGCAGCACTGTCCTGTTACTCCCCATTTCACCTGCACCCGTTATATCTGCACTGACTGCACCTCTCACCCCATAGTCACACTGCTGCACCGCAGTCATCCCTCATTCCCCTAACCCAGCTATCCTGCAGCACTGCCCTGTTACTCCCCATTTCACCTGCACCCATTATATCTGCACTGATTGCACCTCTCACCCCATAGTCACACTGCTGCACCGCAGTCATCCCTCATTCCCCTAACCTGGCTATCCTGCAGCACTGTCCTGTTACTCCCCATTTCACATGCACCCATTATATCTGTGCCGACTGCACCTCTCACCCCATAGTCACACTGCTGCACCGCAGTCATCCCTCATTCCCCTAACCCGGCTATCCTGCAGCACTGTCCTGTTACTCCCCATTTCACCTGCACCCATTATATCTGTGCTGACTGCACCTCTCACCCCATAGTCACACTGCTGCACCGCAGTCATCCCTCATTCCACTAACCCGGCTATCCTGAGCACTGCCCTGTTACTCCCCATTTCACCTGCACCCATTATATCTGCACTGATTGCACCTCTCACCCCATAGTCACACTGCTGCACCGCAGTCATCCCTCATTCCCCTAACCTGGCTATCCTGCAGCACTGCCCTTTTACTCCCCATTTCACCTGCACCCATTATATCTGCACTGACTGCACCTCTCACCCCATAGTCACACTGCTGCACCGCAGTCATCCCTCATTCTCCTAACCCGGCTATCCTGCAGCACTGTCCTGTTACTCCCCATTTCACCTGCACCCATTATATCTGCACTGACTGCACCTCTCACCCCATAGTCACACTGCTGCACCGCAATCATCCCTCATTCCCCTAACCCAGCTATCCTGCAGCACTGTCCTGTTACTCCCCATTTCACCTGCACCCATTATATCTGCGATGACTACACCTCTCACCCCATAGTCACACTGCTGCACCGCAGTCATCCCTCATTCCCCTAACCTGGCTATCCTGCAGCACTGCCCTGTTACTCCCTATTTCACCTGCACCCATTATATCTGTGCTGACTGCACCTCTCACCCCATAGTCACACTGCTGCACCGCTGTCATCCCTCATTCTCCTAACCTGGCTATCCTGCAGCACTGTCCTGTTACTCCCCATTCACCTGCGCCCATTATATCTGTGCTGACTGCACCTCTCACCCCATAGTCACACTGCTGCACCACAGTCATCCCTCAGTCCCCTAACCCGGCTATCCTGCAGCACTGTCCTGTTACTCCCCATTTCACCTGCACCCATTATATCTGCACTGACTGCACCTTTCACCCCATAGTCACACTGCTGCACTGCAGTCATCCCTCATTCTCCTAACCTGGCTATCCTGCAGCACTGTCATGTTACCCCCATTTCACCTGCACCCATTATATCTGCACTGACTGCACCTCTCACCCCATAGTCACACTGCTGCACCACAGTCATCCCTCATTCCCCTAACCTGGCTATCCTGCAGCACTGTCCTGTTACTCCCCATTCACCTGCACCCATTATATCTGCACTGACTGCACCTCTCACCCCATAGTCACACTGCTGCACCGCAGTCATCCCTCATTCCCCTAACCCGGCTATCCTGCAGCACTGTCCTGTTACCACCATTTCACCTGCGCCCATTATATCTGTGCTGACTGCACCTCTCACCCCATAGTCACACTGCTGCACCGCAGTCATCCCTCATTCCCCTAACCTGGCTATCCTGCAGCACTGTCCTGTTACTCCCCATTCACCTGCGCCCATTATATCTGTGCTGACTGCACCTCTCACCCCATAGTCACACTGCTGCACCACAGTCATCCCTCAGTCCCCTAACCCGGCTATCCTGCAGCACTGTCCTGTTACTCCCCATTTCACCTGCACCCATTATATCTGCACTGACTGCACCTCTCACCCCATAGTCACACTGCTGCACTGCAGTCATCCCTCATTCTCCTAACCTGGCTATCCTGCAGCACTGTCATGTTACCCCCATTTCACCTGCACCCATTATATCTGCACTGACTGCACCTCTCACCCCATAGTCACACTGCTGCACCACAGTCATCCCTCATTCCCCTAACCTGGCTATCCTGCAGCACTGTCCTGTTACTCCCCATTCACCTGCACCCATTATATCTGCACTGACTGCACCTCTCACCCCATAGTCACACTGCTGCACCGCAGTCATCCCTCATTCCCCTAACCCGGCTATCCTGCAGCACTGTCCTGTTACCACCATTTCACCTGCGCCCATTATATCTGCACTGACTGCACCTCTCACCCCATAGTCACACTGCTGCACCGCAGTCATCCCTCATTCCACTAACCTGGCTATCCTGCAGCACTGCCCTGTTGCTCCCCATTTCACCTGCACCCATTATATCTGCACTGACTGCACCTCTCACCCCATAGTCACACTGCTGCACCGCAGTCATCCCTCATTCTCCTAACCCGGCTATCCTGCAGCACTGTCCTGTTACTCCCCATTTCACCTGCACCCATTATATCTGCACTGACTGCACCTCTCACCCCATAGTCACACTGCTGCACCGCAATCATCCCTCATTCCCCTAACCCAGCTATCCTGCAGCACTGTCCTGTTACTCCCCATTTCACCTGCACCCATTATATCTGCGATGACTACACCTCTCACCCCATAGTCACACTGCTGCACCGCAGTCATCCCTCATTCCCCTAACCCGGCTATCCTGCAGCACTGCCCTGTTACTCCCTATTTCACCTGCACCCATTATATCTGTGCTGACTGCACCTCTCACCCCATAGTCACACTGCTGCACCGCAGTCATCCCTCATTCCCCTAACCTGGCTATCCTGCAGCACTGTCCTGTTACTCCCCATTCACCTGCGCCCATTATATCTGTGCTGACTGCACCTCTCACCCCATAGTCACACTGCTGCACCACAGTCATCCCTCAGTCCCCTAACCCGGCTATCCTGCAGCACTGTCCTGTTACTCCCCATTTCACCTGCACCCATTATATCTGCACTGACTGCACCTCTCACCCCATAGTCACACTGCTGCACTGCAGTCATCCCTCATTCTCCTAACCTGGCTATCCTGCAGCACTGTCATGTTACTCCCATTTCACCTGCACCCATTATATCTGCACTGACTGCACCTCTCACCCCATAGTCACACTGCTGCACCACAGTCATCCCTCATTCCCCTAACCTGGCTATCCTGCAGCACTGTCCTGTTACTCCCCATTCACCTGCACCCATTATATCTGCACTGACTGCACCTCTCACCCCATAGTCACACTGCTGCACCGCAGTCATCCCTCATTCCCCTAACCCGGCTATCCTGCAGCACTGTCCTGTTACCACCATTTCACCTGCACCCATTATATCTGCACTGACTGCACCTCTCACCCCATAGTCACACTGCTGCACCGCATTCATTCCTCATTCTCCTAACCTGGCTATCCTGCAGCACTGCCCTGTTACTCCCCATTTCACCTGCACCCATTATATCTGGGATGACTGCACCTCTCACCCCATAGTCACACTGCTGCACCGCAGTCATCCCTCATTCCCCTAACCTGGCTATCCTGCAGCACTGTCCTGTTACTCCCCATTTCACCTGCACCCATTATATCTGGGATGACTGCACCTCTCACCCCATAGTCACACTGCTGCACCGCAATCATCCCTCATTCTCCTAACCTGGCTATCCTGCAGCACTGCCCTGTTACACCCCATTTCACCTGCACCCATTATATCTGCGATGACTCCACCTCTCACCCCATAGTCACACTGCTGCACCGCAATCATCCCTCATTCCCCTAACCTGGCTATCCTGCAGCACTGCCCTGTTACTCCCCATTCACCTGCGCCCATTATATCTGTGCTGACTGCACCTCTCACCCCATAGTCACACTGCTGCACCGCAGTCATCCCTCATTCCCCTAACCCGGCTATCCTGCAGCACTGTCCTGTTACCACCATTTCACCTGCGCCCATTATATCTGCACTGACTGCACCTCTCACCCCATAGTCACACTGCTGCACCGCAGTCATCCCTCATTCCTCTAACCCTGCTATCCTGCAGCACTGTCCTGTTACCCCCCATTTCACCTGCACCCATTATATCTGCACTGACTGCACCTCTCACCCCATAGTCACACTGCTGCACCGCAATCATCCCTCATTCCCCTAACCTGGCTATCCTGCAGCACTGCCCTGTTACTCCCCATTCACCTACGCCCATTATATCTGCGCTGACTGCACCTCTCACCCCATAGTCACACTGCTGCACCGCAGTCATCCCTCATTCCCCTAACCCGGCTATCCTGCAGCACTGTCCTGTTACCACCATTTCACCTGCGCCCATTATATCTGCACTGACTGCACCTCTCACCCCATAGTCACACTGCTGCACCGCAGTCATCCCTCATTCCTCTAACCCGGCTATCCTGCAGCACTGTCCTGTTACCCCCCATTTCACCTGCACCCATTATATCTGCACTGACTGCACCTCTCACCCCATAGTCACACTGCTGCACCGCAGTCATCCCTCATTCCCCTAACCCAGCTATCCTGCAGCACTGTCATGTTACCCCCATTTCACCTGCACCCATTATATCTGCACTGACTGCACCTCTCACCCCATAGTCACACTGCTGCACCGCAGTCATCCCTCATTCCCCTAACCCAGCTATCCTGCAGCACTGTCATGTTACCCCCATTTCACCTGCACCCATTATATCTGCACTGACTGCACCTCTCACCCCATAGTCACACTGCTGCACCACAGTCATTCCTCATTCCCCTAACCTGGCTATCCTGCAGCACTGCCCTGTTACTCCCCATTCACCTGCACCCATTATATCTGCGCTGACTGCACCTCTCACCCCATAGTCACACTGCTGCACCGCAGTCATCCCTCATTCCCCTAACCCGGCTATCCTGCAGCACTGTCCTGTTACTCCCCATTTCACCTGCACCCATTATATCTGTACTGACTGCACCTCTCACCCCATAGTCACACTGCTGGACCGCAGTCATCCCTCATTCTCCTAACCTGGCTATCCTGAGCACTGTCCTGTTACTCCCCATTTCACCTGCACCCATTATATCTGTGCCGACTGCACCTCTCACCCCATAGTCACACTGCTGCACCACAGTCATCCCTCATTCCCCTAACCCGGCTATCCTGCAGCACTGTCCTGTTACACCCCATTTCACCTGCACCCATTATATCTGCACTGACTGCACCTCTCACCCCATAGTCACACTGCTGCACCGCAGTCATCCCTCATTCCCCTAACCCAGCTATCCTGCAGCACTGCCCTGTTACTCCCCATTTCACCTGCACCCATTATATCTGCACTGACTGCACCTCTCACCCCATAGTCACACTGCTGCACCGCAGTCATCCCTCATTCCCCTAACCCGGCTATCCTGCAGCACTGTCCTGTTACTCCCCATTTCACCTGCACCCATTATATCTGCACTGACTGCACCTCTCACCCCATAGTCACACTGCTGCACCGCAGTCATCCCTCATTCCCCTAACCCGGCTATCCTGCAGCACTGTCCTGTTACTCCCCATTTCACCTGCACCCATTATATCTGCACTGACTGCAAATCTCACCCCATAGTCAAACTGCTGCACCGCAGTCATCCCTCATTCCCCTAACCCGGCTATCCTGCAGCACTGTCCTGTTACTCCCCATTTCACCTGCACCCATTATATCTGCACTGACTGCACCTCTCACCCCATAGTCACACTGCTGCACCACAGTCATCCCTCATTCCCCTAACCCGGCTATCCTGCTGCACTGTCCTGTTTCTCCCCATTTCACCTGCACCCATTATATCTGCACTGACTGCACCTCTCACCCCATAGTCACACTGCTGCACCGCAGTCATCCCTCATTCCCCTAACCCCGCTATCCTGCAGCACTGTCCTGTTACTCCCCATTTCACCAGCACCCATTATATCTGCACTGACTGCATCTCTCACCCCATAGTCACACTGCTGCACCACAGTCATCCCTCATTCCCCTAACCCGGCTATCCTGCAGCACTGCCCTGTTACTCCCCATTTCACCTGCACCCATTATATCTGTGCTGACTGCACCTCTCACCCCATAGTCACACTGCTGCACCACAGTCATTCCTCATTCCCCTAACCCGGCTATCCTGCAGCTCTGTCCTGTTACTCCCCATTTCACCTGCGCCCATTATATCTGCACTGACTGCACCTCTCACCCCATAGTCACACTGCTGCACCACAGTCATTCCTCATTCCCCTAACCTGGCTATCCTGCAGCACTGTCCTGTTACTCCCCATTTCACCTGCACCCATTATATCTGCACTGACTGCACCTCTCACCCCATAGTCACACTGCTGCACCGCAGTCATCCCTCATTTCCCTAACCCGGCTATCCTGCAGCACTGTCCTGTTACTCCCCATTTCACCTGCACCCATTATATCTGTGCCGACTGCAAAACTCACCCCATAGTCACACTGCTGCACCGCAGTCATCCCTCATTCCCCTAACCTGGCTATCCTGCAGCACTGTCCTGTTACTCCCCATTTCACATGCACCCATTATATCGGTGCCGTCTGCACCTCTCACCCCATAGTCACACTGCTGCACCGCAGTCATCCCTCATTCCCCTAACCTGGCTATCCTGCAGCACTGTCCTGTTACTCCCCATTTCACCTGCACCCATTATATCTGCACTGACTGCACCTCTCACCCCATAGTCACACTGCTGCACCGCAGTCATCCCTCATTCCCCTAACCCGGCTATCCTGCAGCACTGTCCTGTTACTCCCCATTTCACCTGCACCCATTATATCTGCACTGACTGCAAATCTCACCCCATAGTCACACTGCTGCACCGCAGTCATCCCTCATTCTCCTAACCTGACTATCCTGCAGCACTGTCCTGTTACCCCCCATTTCACCTGCACCCATTATATCTGCACTGACTGCACCTCTCACCCCATAGTCACACTGCTGCACCGCAGTCATCCCTCATTCCCCTAACCCGGCTATCCTGCAGCACTGTCCTGTTACTCCCCATTTCACCTGCACCCATTATATCTGCACTGACTGCAAATCTCACCCCATAGTCACACTGCTGCACCGCAGTCATCCCTCATTCTCCTAACCTGACTATCCTGCAGCACTGTCCTGTTACCCCCCATTTCACCTGCACCCATTATATCTGCACTGACTGCACCTCTCACCCCATAGTCACACTGCTGCACCGCAGTCATCCCTCATTCCTCTAACCTGGCTATCCTGCAGCACTGCCCTGTTACCCCCCATTTCACCTGCACCCATTATATCTGCACTGGCTGCAAATCTCACCCCATAGTCACACTGCTGCACCGCAGTCATCCCTCATTCTCCTAACCTGACTATCCTGCAGCACTGTCCTGTTACCCCCCATTTCACCTGCACCCATTATATCTGCACTGACTGCACCTCTCACCCCATAGTCACACTGCTGCACCGCAGTCATCCCTCATTCCTCTAACCCGGCTATCCTGCAGCACTGTCCTGTTACTCCCCATTTCACCTGCACCCATTATATCTGTGCCGACTGCAAAACTCACCCCATAGTCACACTGCTGCACCGCAGTCATCCCTCATTCCCCTAACCTGGCTATCCTGCAGCACTGTCCTGTTACTCCCCATTTCACATGCACCCATTATATCGGTGCCGTCTGCACCTCTCACCCCATAGTCACACTGCTGCACCGCAGTCATCCCTCATTCCCCTAACCTGGCTATCCTGCAGCACTGTCCTGTTACTCCCCATTTCACCTGCACCCATTATATCTGCACTGACTGCACCTCTCACCCCATAGTCACACTGCTGCACCGCAGTCATCCCTCATTCCCCTAACCCGGCTATCCTGCAGCACTGTCCTGTTACTCCCCATTTCACCTGCACCCATTATATCTGCACTGACTGCAAATCTCACCCCATAGTCACACTGCTGCACCGCAGTCATCCCTCATTCTCCTAACCTGACTATCCTGCAGCACTGTCCTGTTACCCCCCATTTCACCTGCACCCATTATATCTGCACTGACTGCACCTCTCACCCCATAGTCACACTGCTGCACCGCAGTCATCCCTCATTCCTCTAACCTGGCTATCCTGCAGCACTGCCCTGTTACACCCCATTTCACCTGCACCCATTATATGTGCACTGACTGCACCTCTCACCCCATAGTCACACTGCTGCACCGCAATCATCCCTCATTCCCCTAACCCGGCTATCCTGCAGCACTGTCCTGTTACTCCCCATTTCACCTGCACCCATTATATCTGCACTGACTGCACCTCTAACCCCATAGTCACACTGCTGCACCACAGTCATCCCTCATTCCCCTAACCCGGCTATCCTGCAGCACTGTCCTGTTACTCCCCATTTCACCTGCACCCATTATATCTGCACTGACTGCACCTCTCACCCCATAGTTACACTGCTGCACCGCAGTCATCCCTCATTCCCCTAACCTGGCTATCCTGCAGCACTGTCCTGTTACTCCCCATTCACCTGCGCCCATTATATCTGCACTGACTGCACCTCTCACCCCATAGTCACACTGCTGCACCGCAGTCATCCCTCATTCTCCTAACCTGGCTATCCTGAAGCACTGTCATGTTACCCCCATTTCACCTGCACCCATTATATCTGCACTGACTGCACCTCTCACCCCATAGTCACACTGCTGCACCGCAATCATCCCTCATTCACCTAACCTGGCTATCCTGCAGCACTGCCCTGTTACTCCCCATTTCACCTACACCCATTATATCTGCACTGACTGCACCTCTCACCCCATAGTCACACTGCTGCACCACAGTCATCCCTCAGTCCCCTAACCCGGCTATCCTGCAGCACTGCCCTGTTACTCCCCATTTCACCTGCACCCATTATATCTGTGCTGACTGCACCTCTCACCCCATAGTCACACTGCTGCACCACAGTCATCCCTCATTCCTCTAACCCGGCTATCCTGCAGCACTATCCTGTTACTCCCCATTTCACCTGCACCCATTATATCTGCACTGACTGCACCTCTCACCCCATAGTCACACTGCTGCACTGCAGTCATCCCTCATTCTCCTAACCTGGCTATCCTGCAGCACTGTCATGTTACCCCCATTTCACCTGCACCCATTATATCTGCACTGACTGCACCTCTCACCCCATAGTCACACTGCTGCACCGCAGTCATCCCTCATTCCCCTAACCCGGCTATCCTGCAGCACTGTCCTGTTACCACCATTTCACCTGCGCCCATTATATCTGCACTGACTGCACCTCTCACTCCATAGTCACACTGCTGCACCGCAGTCATCCCTCATTCCTCTAACCTGGCTATCCTGCAGCACTGTCCTGTTACCCCCCATTTCACCTGCACCCATTATATCTGCACTGACTGCACCTCTCACCCCATAGTCACACTGCTGCACCGCAATCATCCCTCATTCCCCTAACCCAGCTATCCTGCAGCACTGTCCTGTTACTCCCCATTTCACCTGCACCCATTATATCTGCACTGACTGCACCTCTCACCCCATAGTCACACTGCTGCACCGCAGTCATCCCTCATTCCCCTAACCTGGCTATCCTGCAGCACTGCCCTGTTACTCCCTATTTCACCTGCACCCATTATATCTGTGCTGACTGCACCTCTCACCCCATAGTCACACTGCTGCACCGCAGTCATCCCTCATTCCCCTAACCTGGCTATCCTGCAGCACTGTCCTGTTACTCCCCATTCACCTGCGCCCATTATATCTGTGCTGACTGCACCTCTCACCCCATAGTCACACTGCTGCACCACAGTCATCCCTCAGTCCCCTAACCCGGCTATCCTGCAGCACTGTCCTGTTACTCCCCATTTCACCTGCACCCATTATATCTGCACTGACTGCACCTCTCACCCCATAGTCACACTGCTGCACTGCAGTCATCCCTCATTCTCCTAACCTGGCTATCCTGCAGCACTGTCATGTTACTCCCATTTCACCTGCACCCATTATATCTGCACTGACTGCACCTCTCACCCCATAGTCACACTGCTGCACCACAGTCATCCCTCATTCCCCTAACCTGGCTATCCTGCAGCACTGTCCTGTTACTCCCCATTCACCTGCACCCATTATATCTGCACTGACTGCACCTCTCACCCCATAGTCACACTGCTGCACCGCAGTCATCCCTCATTCCACTAACCCGGCTATCCTGCAGCACTGTCCTGTTACTCCCCATTTCACCTGCACCCATTATATCTGGGATGACTGCACCTCTCACCCCATAGTCACACTGCTGCACCGCAGTCATCCCTCATTCCCCTAACCTGGCTATCCTGCAGCACTGTCCTGTTACTCCCCATTTCACCTGCACCCATTATATCTGGGATGACTGCACCTCTCACCCCATAGTCACACTGCTGCACCGCAATCATCCCTCATTCTCCTAACCTGGCTATCCTGCAGCACTGCCCTGTTCCACCCCATTTCACCTGCACCCATTATATCTGCTATGACTCCACCTCTCACCCCATAGTCACACTGCTGCACCGCAATCATCCCTCATTCCCCTAACCTGGCTATCCTGCAGCACTGCCCTGTTACTCCCCATTCACCTGCGCCCATTATATCTGTGCTGACTGCACCTCTCACCCCATAGTCACACTGCTGCACCGCAGTCATCCCTCATTCCCCTAACCCGGCTATCCTGCAGCACTGTCCTGTTACCACCATTTCACCTGCGCCCATTATATCTGCACTGACTGCACCTCTCACCCCATAGTCACACTGCTGCACCGCAGTCATCCCTCATTCCTCTAACCCTGCTATCCTGCAGCACTGTCCTGTTACCCCCCATTTCACCTGCACCCATTATATCTGCACTGACTGCACCTCTCACCCCATAGTCACACTGCTGCACCGCAATCATCCCTCATTCCCCTAACCTGGCTATCCTGCAGCACTGCCCTGTTACTCCCCATTCACCTACGCCCATTATATCTGTGCTGACTGCACCTCTCACCCCATAGTCACACTGCTGCACCGCAGTCATCCCTCATTCCTCTAACCCGGCTATCCTGCAGCACTGTCCTGTTACCCCCCATTTCACCTGCACCCATTATATCTGCACTGACTGCACCTCTCACCCCATAGTCACACTGCTGCACCGCAGTCATCCCTCATTCCCCTAACCCAGCTATCCTGCAGCACTGTCATGTTACCCCCATTTCACCTGCACCCATTATATCTGCACTGACTGCACCTCTCACCCCATAGTCACACTGCTGCACCGCAGTCATCCCTCATTCCCCTAACCCAGCTATCCTGCAGCACTGTCATGTTACCCCCATTTCACCTGCACCCATTATATCTGCACTGACTGCACCTCTCACCCCATAGTCACACTGCTGCACCACAGTCATTCCTCATTCCCCTAACCTGGCTATCCTGCAGCACTGCCCTGTTACTCCCCATTCACCTGCACCCATTATATCTGCGCTGACTGCACCTCTCACCACATAGTCACACTGCTGCACCGCAGTCATCCCTCATTCCCCTAACCCGGCTATCCTGCAGCACTGTCCTGTTACTCCCCATTTCACCTGCACCCATTATATCTGTACTGACTGCACCTCTCACCCCATAGTCACACTGCTGGACCGCAGTCATCCCTCATTCTCCTAACCTGGCTATCCTGAGCACTGTCCTGTTACTCCCCATTTCACCTGCACCCATTATATCTGTGCCGACTGCACCTCTCACCCCATAGTCACACTGCTGCACCACAGTCATCCCTCATTCCCCTAACCCGGCTATCCGGCAGCACTGTCCTGTTACCCCCCATTTCACCTGCACCCATTATATCTGCACTGACTGCACCTCTCACCCCATAGTCACACTGCTGCACCGCAGTCATCCCTCATTCCCCTAACCCGGCTATCCTGCAGCACTGTCCTGTTACTCCCCATTTCACCTGCACCCATTATATCTGTACTGACTGCACCTCTCACCCCATAGTCACACTGCTGCACCGCAGTCATCCCTCATTCCCCTAACCCGGCTATCCTGCAGCACTGTCCTGTTACTCCCCATTTCACCTGCACCCATTATATCTGCACTGACTGCAAATCTCACCCCATAGTCACACTGCTGCACCGCAGTCATCCCTCATTCCCCTAACCCGGCTATCCTGCAGCACTGTCCTGTTACTCCCCATTTCACCTGCACCCATTATATCTGCACTGACTGCACCTCTCACCCCATAGTCACACTGCTGCACCACAGTCATCCCTCATTCCCCTAACCCGGCTATCCTGCTGCACTGTCCTGTTTCTCCCCATTTCACCTGCACCCATTATATCTGCACTGACTGCACCTCTCACCCCATAGTCACACTGCTGCACCGCAGTCATCCCTCATTCCCCTAACCCGGCTATCCTGCAGCACTGTCCTGTTACTCCCCATTTCACCAGCACCCATTATATCTGCACTGACTGCACCTCTCACCCCATAGTCACACTGCTGCACCACAGTCATCCCTCATTCCCCTAACCCGGCTATCCTGCAGCACTGCCCTGTTACTCCCCATTTCACCTGCACCCATTATATCTGTGCTGACTGCACCTCTCACCCCATAGTCACACTGCTGCACCACAGTCATTCCTCATTCCCCTAACCCGGCTATCCTGCAGCTCTGTCCTGTTACTCCCCATTTCACCTGCGCCCATTATATCTGCACTGACTGCACCTCTCACCCCATAGTCACACTGCTGCACCACAGTCATTCCTCATTCCCCTAACCTGGCTATCCTGCAGCACTGTCCTGTTACTCCCCATTTCACCTGCACCCATTATATCTGCACTGACTGCACCTCTCACCCCATAGTCACACTGCTGCACCGCAGTCATCCCTCATTTCCCTAACCCGGCTATCCTGCAGCACTGTCCTGTTACTCCCCATTTCACCTGCACCCATTATATCTGTGCCGACTGCAAAACTCACCCCATAGTCACACTGCTGCACCGCAGTCATCCCTCATTCCCCTAACCTGGCTATCCTGCAGCACTGTCCTGTTACTCCCCATTTCACATGCACCCATTATATCTGTGCCGTCTGCACCTCTCACCCCATAGTCACACTGCTGCACCGCAGTCATCCCTCATTCCCCTAACCTGGCTATCCTGCAGCACTGTCCTGTTACTCCCCATTTCACCTGCACCCATTATATCTGCACTGACTGCACCTCTCACCCCATAGTCACACTGCTGCACCGCAGTCATCCCTCATTCCCCTAACCCGGCTATCCTGCAGCACTGTCCTGTTACTCCCCATTTCACCTGCACCCATTATATCTGCACTGACTGCAAATCTCACCCCATAGTCACACTGCTGCACCGCAGTCATCCCTCATTCCCCTAACCTGGCTATCCTGCAGCACTGCCCTGTTACTCCCCATTTCACCTGCACCCATTATATCTGCACTGACTGCACCTCTCACCCCATAGTCACACTGCTGCACCGCAGTCATCCCTCATTCCCCTAACCTGGCTATCCTGCTGCACTGTCCTGTTACCCCCCATTTCACCTGCACCCATTATATCTGCACTGACTGCACCTCTCACCCCATAGTCACACTGCTGCACCGCAGTCATCCCTCATTCCTCTAACCTGGCTATCCTGCAGCACTGCCCTGTTACACCCCATTTCACCTGCACCCATTATATGTGCACTGACTGCACCTCTCACCCCATAGTCACACTGCTGCACCGCAATCATCCCTCATTCCCCTAACCCGACTATCCTGCAGCACTGTCCTGTTACTCCCCATTTCACCTGCACCCATTATATCTGTGCTGACTGCACCTCTCACCCCATAGTCACACTGCTGCACCGCAGTCATCCCTCATTCCCCTAACCCGGCTATCCTGCAGCACTGTCCTGTTACCACCATTTCACCTGCGCCCATTATATCTGCACTGACTGCACCTCTCACCCCATAGTCACACTGCTGCACCGCAGTCATCCCTCATTCCTCTAACCCTGCTATCCTGCAGCACTGTCCTGTTACCCCCCATTTCACCTGCACCCATTATATCTGCACTGACTGCACCTCTCACCCCATAGTCACACTGCTGCACCGCAATCATCCCTCATTCCCCTAACCTGGCTATCCTGCAGCACTGCCCTGTTACTCCCCATTCACCTACGCCCATTATATCTGTGCTGACTGCACCTCTCACCCCATAGTCACACTGCTGCACCGCAGTCATCCCTCATTCCTCTAACCCGGCTATCCTGCAGCACTGTCCTGTTACCCCCCATTTCACCTGCACCCATTATATCTGCACTGACTGCACCTCTCACCCCATAGTCACACTGCTGCACCGCAGTCATCCCTCATTCCCCTAACCCAGCTATCCTGCAGCACTGTCATGTTACCCCCATTTCACCTGCACCCATTATATCTGCACTGACTGCACCTCTCACCCCATAGTCACACTGCTGCACCGCAGTCATCCCTCATTCCCCTAACCCAGCTATCCTGCAGCACTGTCATGTTACCCCCATTTCACCTGCACCCATTATATCTGCACTGACTGCACCTCTCACCCCATAGTCACACTGCTGCACCACAGTCATTCCTCATTCCCCTAACCTGGCTATCCTGCAGCACTGCCCTGTTACTCCCCATTCACCTGCACCCATTATATCTGCGCTGACTGCACCTCTCACCCCATAGTCACACTGCTGCACCGCAGTCATCCCTCATTCCCCTAACCCGGCTATCCTGCAGCACTGTCCTGTTACTCCCCATTTCACCTGCACCCATTATATCTGTACTGACTGCACCTCTCACCCCATAGTCACACTGCTGGACCGCAGTCATCCCTCATTCTCCTAACCTGGCTATCCTGAGCACTGTCCTGTTACTCCCCATTTCACCTGCACCCATTATATCTGTGCCGACTGCACCTCTCACCCCATAGTCACACTGCTGCACCACAGTCATCCCTCATTCCCCTAACCCGGCTATCCGGCAGCACTGTCCTGTTACCCCCCATTTCACCTGCACCCATTATATCTGCACTGACTGCACCTCTCACCCCATAGTCACACTGCTGCACCGCAGTCATCCCTCATTCCCCTAACCCGGCTATCCTGCAGCACTGTCCTGTTACTCCCCATTTCACCTGCACCCATTATATCTGTACTGACTGCACCTCTCACCCCATAGTCACACTGCTGCACCGCAGTCATCCCTCATTCCCCTAACCCGGCTATCCTGCAGCACTGTCCTGTTACTCCCCATTTCACCTGCACCCATTATATCTGCACTGACTGCAAATCTCACCCCATAGTCACACTGCTGCACCGCAGTCATCCCTCATTCCCCTAACCCGGCTATCCTGCAGCACTGTCCTGTTACTCCCCATTTCACCTGCACCCATTATATCTGCACTGACTGCACCTCTCACCCCATAGTCACACTGCTGCACCACAGTCATCCCTCATTCCCCTAACCCGGCTATCCTGCTGCACTGTCCTGTTTCTCCCCATTTCACCTGCACCCATTATATCTGCACTGACTGCACCTCTCACCCCATAGTCACACTGCTGCACCGCAGTCATCCCTCATTCCCCTAACCCGGCTATCCTGCAGCACAGTCCTGTTACTCCCCATTTCACCAGCACCCATTATATCTGCACTGACTGCACCTCTCACCCCATAGTCACACTGCTGCACCACAGTCATCCCTCATTCCCCTAACCCGGCTATCCTGCAGCACTGCCCTGTTACTCCCCATTTCACCTGCACCCATTATATCTGTGCTGACTGCACCTCTCACCCCATAGTCACACTGCTGCACCACAGTCATTCCTCATTCCCCTAACCCGGCTATCCTGCAGCTCTGTCCTGTTACTCCCCATTTCACCTGCGCCCATTATATCTGCACTGACTGCACCTCTCACCCCATAGTCACACTGCTGCACCACAGTCATTCCTCATTCCCCTAACCTGGCTATCCTGCAGCACTGTCCTGTTACTCCCCATTTCACCTGCACCCATTATATCTGCACTGACTGCACCTCTCACCCCATAGTCACACTGCTGCACCGCAGTCATCCCTCATTTCCCTAACCCGGCTATCCTGCAGCACTGTCCTGTTACTCCCCATTTCACCTGCACCCATTATATCTGTGCCGACTGCAAAACTCACCCCATAGTCACACTGCTGCACCGCAGTCATCCCTCATTCCCCTAACCTGGCTATCCTGCAGCACTGTCCTGTTACTCCCCATTTCACATGCACCCATTATATCTGTGCCGTCTGCACCTCTCACCCCATAGTCACACTGCTGCACCGCAGTCATCCCTCATTCCCCTAACCTGGCTATCCTGCAGCACTGTCCTGTTACTCCCCATTTCACCTGCACCCATTATATCTGCACTGACTGCACCTCTCACCCCATAGTCACACTGCTGCACCGCAGTCATCCCTCATTCCCCTAACCCGGCTATCCTGCAGCACTGTCCTGTTACTCCCCATTTCACCTGCACCCATTATATCTGCACTGACTGCAAATCTCACCCCATAGTCACACTGCTGCACCGCAGTCATCCCTCATTCCCCTAACCTGGCTATCCTGCAGCACTGCCCTGTTACTCCCCATTTCACCTGCACCCATTATATCTGCACTGACTGCACCTCTCACCCCATAGTCACACTGCTGCACCGCAGTCATCCCTCATTCCCCTAACCTGGCTATCCTGCTGCACTGTCCTGTTACCCCCCATTTCACCTGCACCCATTATATCTGCACTGACTGCACCTCTCACCCCATAGTCACACTGCTGCACCGCAGTCATCCCTCATTCCTCTAACCTGGCTATCCTGCAGCACTGCCCTGTTACACCCCATTTCACCTGCACCCATTATATGTGCACTGACTGCACCTCTCACCCCATAGTCACACTGCTGCACCGCAATCATCCCTCATTCCCCTAACCCGACTATCCTGCAGCACTGTCCTGTTACTCCCCATTTCACCTGCACCCATTATATCTGCACTGACTGCACCTCTCACCCCATAGTCACACTGCTGCACCACAGTCATCCCTCATTCCCCTAACCCGGCTATCCTGCAGCACTGTCCTGTTACTCCCCATTTCACCTGCACCCATTATATCTGCACTGACTGCACCTCTCACCCCATAGTCACACTGCTGCACCGCAGTCATCCCTCATTCCCCTAACCTGGCTATCCTGCAGCACTGTCCTGTTACTCCCCATTCACCTGCGCCCATTATATCTGCACTGACTGCACCTCTCACCCCATAGTCACACTGCTGCACCACAGTCATCCCTCATTCCCCTAACCTGGCTATCCTGCAGCACTGTCCTGTTACTCCCCATTTCACCTGCACCCATTATATCTGCACTGACTGCACCTCTCACCCCATAGTCACACTGCTGCACTGCAGTCATCCCTCATTCTCCTAACCTGGCTATCCTGAAGCACTGTCATGTTACCCCCATTTCACCTGCACCCATTATATCTGCACTGACTGCACCTCTCACCCCATAGTCACACTGCTGCACCGCAATCATCCCTCATTCACCTAACCTGGCTATCCTGCAGCACTGCCCTGTTACTCCCCATTTCACCTACACCCATTATATCTGCACTGACTGCACCTCTCACCCCATAGTCACACTGCTGCACCACAGTCATCCCTCATTCCCCTAACCTGGCTATCCTGCAGCACTGTTCTGTTACTCCCCATTTCACCTGCACCCATTATATCTGCACTGACTGCACCTCTCACCCCATAGTCACACTGCTGCACCGCAGTCATCCCTCATTCCCCTAACCCGGCTATCCTGCAGCACTGTCCTGTTACCACCATTTCACCTGCGCCCATTATATCTGCACTGACTGCACCTCTCACCCCATAGTCACACTGCTGCACCGCAGTCATCCCTCATTCCTCTAACCCGGCTATCCTGCAGCACTGTCCTGTTACCCCCCATTTCACCTGCACCCATTATATCTGCACTGACTGCACCTCTCACCCCATAGTCACACTGCTGCACCGCAGTCATCCCTCATTCCCCTAACCCAGCTATCCTGCAGCACTGTCATGTTACCCCCATTTCACCTGCACCCATTATATCTGCACTGACTGCACCTCTCACCCCATAGTCACACTGCTGCACCGCAGTCATCCCTCATTCCCCTAACCCAGCTATCCTGCAGCACTGTCATGTTACCCCCATTTTACCTGCACCCATTATATCTGCACTGACTGCACCTCTCACCCCATAGTCACACTGCTGCACCACAGTCATTCCTCATTCCCCTAACCTGGCTATCCTGCAGCACTGCCCTGTTACTCCCCATTTCTCCTGCGCCCATTATATCTGAACTGACTGCACCTCTCACCCCATAGTCACACTGCTGGACCGCAGTCACCCCTCATTCCCCTAACCCAGCTATCCTGCAGCACTGCCCTGTTGCTCCCCATTTCACCTGCACCCATTATGTCTGCGCTGACTGCACCTCTCACCCCATAGTCACACTGCTGCACCGCAGTCATCCCTCATTCTCCTAACCTGGCTATCCTGCAGCACTGTCCTGTTACTCCCCATTTCACCTGCACCCATTATAGCAGCGCTGACTGCACCTCTCACCCCATAGTCACACTGCTGCAAGGAGGGGAAAAAAGAAACTGCTACGGGCTAGACATCATTTAAGAAGATTGTAAGTGGGGTACGCTCACCCATTGATATTCCAACTTTATTGATCTATTCAAATATGAATCACGGTTAAAAGATACCCTTATGTGCTTTATTGAACACTTGTTTAGTGTGAGTATGGTAAGCTGGTTCATCTTTCCGGCTATAATACGGATTGGTGTAATAGACTTCATTGTGGTCTATTAATTGAGCTGTTCTTCTCTTCATTATCCCTCACGGTGCGATATCGCTTGGGGAGAACTGGAAAGAAGTACGAGCCATCTTCCGCCCCGTTGGGAGAAGTTTGGACCCATAAAGAAACCTTTATGTGTGGAACCCCTTCCTTTGAGACGTGAGTACGGTACGAAACATCTCGTCAAATTACGAAGTCTCTAAACGACCAGCCATCTTGAACTTAGGACTTATCACACGATACCGTTCTTCCATTTCTTCTTTCTTTGAGGGACATTGGACCAACTCAGAGGAAAGTTATCCACACATTTGATTAAGAAAAGAAGGATTGGAGGAAGACTCTCTTTCAAGTACTGTCCTACTCCTAAAGGTTTAGAGACACTATATTGGACGTTGAAAGCTGTGCGCAGTTGAGGTAGTTCCCATTTTGTTTTGTTTAGGTCTATGTTCCATGGTGTTGAGTGACACCGGGTATTACGCAACTGCAGCCGCCTGAGCGCAGTGGTTTACTATTTCTGTTTTTCCTGTACAATTTCGATTCACTCGTTTAGTCGACCACAGCGGCTCTCACTAATATGTTTGCCCATAGAAATTTCCGCAAGGACAAGTATGAAGAATTATTCAACAATCAACGAGATTCTGTTGATCTGGTAGACGAGGATCTAGAAGGAATCATGTCTAAACTTGAAATAGCCTTACTTAAGGAAGGAAGGATCTGGTGGGAGATAATTTCACTAGAAAGATACTTAGCGGAAGAGATTATCCCCAGAGGCCTCAGAATAGACAAAATGCCGACCTTCTCCAACAGATCCCAAACCTTTGAGGAAGAATGGTTGAGGATTCTAGACACATGCTCCATGTCTCTTATGAGACTTATTATTCGAGAAAGAGGGAAAGAACTAAAAGAACTAGAGACTGTAATAGACTCTCTCAAATCTTCGGTGGAACCCTTTCAGGACCTACAGGATTTCAAAGAATTAGAGGGTGACATCATTAAGAAAATTGCAGATAACGAGAAAGAACTTATGCAAAAGAAGAAAAAGAAATACACTAGAGATCTGAATGATTATAAAGATGGAACCCAACATCAAATCACGAAAAAAGAAAAAAACTTCTTTGCAGGAAGGGAACCAAATAGGAGAAATCAAAGGGTCAGATTTAATCAAACAAACACTCCAACACATAGAGGAGAATCAGATATTGGAAGGAGAAAATCACCCAGCCATACAGAATGGAATAGACCCTCTGTGAGGAACGGAAGACGAAGGACATCCCATTGGGACTCCAGACCGGACAGAAGATCAGGAGATGAAGACTACACATACAGATACACCACTATGAGAGATAGAAATATAAACCGATTGGACCATAGGAATTGTGAAGAAGAGGAAAGGCCTTTTCGGTACCACAGAATGAGGAATTATAAGGATGGAGCTACCAGGAATGGGGGATGGAGGAGACCCCCTGGGAGGAATGTACCCTCCGTCTATGAAGAAGAGGAGGAGACTTTTTTAGATCGAACAAGAGGAATGAGAGAACGAAGATAACCTTAAGAAGAGGCCGCAGGGGATTGAATTCCTCCATTAAACATCAAAAACTACACAATAAAAATAGAAGAAAAAGAAGGAAGATAGGGACTCCAGTTGGAGAAGAAGAAAAACATGAACAGTTCACCAAAATATACAATCTCAGCAGTCATATACTTACAAAGGAGGAGGAAGATGTTCTCAAAAGAGGCCTAAAATATGCCCCATCAAGTAACCTGGATAGGTTTGAAGTATATATAGATCTCCAGCGTTTCATTAGGAAACTCACACTCAAAAAAATTTTCCACGATCAAGTACAAAAAGAAAAGGAAAACGAACAGGGGATTCCAAGGACGGCTTTCAAACCAAAGTCCATCTTTTATCCCACGTTCAAAAAAGGCTGCTACATTGAAAGCTTCGAAAGAATGGTGAGAAAAGAATTGGAAAGTACGGATTTTAAAAAGAAAATTCGGCACAACATGACCAAAAAGGAGAAAGAAGCTTTGAAGGGTTTAGAAGAGAATGAACTTATTGTCATCAAGCCTGCGGATAAGGGAGGCGCGGTGGTTATTCAAAACCTCGACGATTATAAGAAGGAGATTGAAAGGCAATTAGGGGATAGCAATACTTACAAGAGACTACGGAGTAATCCATCTGTAAATATCAGTAAACGGATGTCAGAACTCATTGATAAATATGTCCGGAAAAATATCATCACTGAAACAGAGAAAAAGTTTCTCATTATTCCTCATCCGTCAATTCCAGTCATTTACACTTTACCCAAAATTCATAAAGATCAGGAACACCCACCAGGAAGACCTATCGTGGCGGGAACTGATTCCATAACCTCAAATCTGTCTTTATATGTTGACCACGCATTACAACCATTAGTACAAAAAACTCCCTCCTACCTCAAGGACTCCACAGATGTCATTGTTGCATTGGAAACCATTGAATGGCAATCGGAATACCACTTAGTTACAGCGGATGTGACTTCCTTGTACACGGTGATTGAACACCAACATGGCATAGATGCCGTTACATCTTTTTTGGAGAAGGAGGAGATGGAGGGTGACTATCAAGCATTTATCGTAGAGAGCATAAGATTCATACTATCGAATAACTTTTTTTGGTACAATGATACGTATTATGTACAACAACATGGTACAGCCATGGGCACCAGGTTCGCCCCCAGTTACGCAAATTTGTTCATGGCACACTGGGAGGAAAATTATGTATTCAGTGGCCACGAATTTAGGGCGAACCTGGTGCTATGGAAAAGATACATCGACGACATCCTGTTTATTTGGAAAGGAGACTCCGAAAGCCTTAACTCCTTCTGTGGATATCTTAACAATAACTGCAAGAATATATTATTAACTTGTGAGATTAGTCAGGAATCGGTGCATTTCCTAGACTTATCAATATTCATTGAAGACAATCAACTCAATACACGCACATACATCAAACCTACAGACTGTAATTCCTACATCCCCTCTTCCAGTAATCACCATCCCAACTAGCTTACCTCCGTCCCGAAAAGTCAATTTCATAGACTACGGAAAAATTGTTCTAAAATGAATGATTATAAGGAACAAGGAAGGAATCTCATGAAACAGTTTGAGGGAAAAGGCTATGTCAGGACACAGTTAGAAGTCCCTTATCAGGAGTATGAAGACACCGAAAGAAACTTGATGTTGAAACCTAAGGAGCAGCAAGGAACCAAGAAAGAAGAGGACAAAAAGATAATGTTCATAACCAAATTTAGTAGTTAATACAAGGAGGTGGAACAAATTATTAGGAAAAACTGGGGCCTACTACTTCAAGACCCGATTATAAAGGAACACTTAACAGAAAAACCACGGTTCGTTTACCGGAAAGCGGATAATATTAGAAAAAAAGTAGTTAAAAGTGTAGTTGAAGCACCTAAACGACTTGGAATCGTCCGGTCAAAGGGATTCTACAGATGCGGCATGTGTCAGATGTGTAGGAACTGCAAAAGTAAAAACTCCACTATTATAGAATATACATCTTCATCCAACAAGAAAAACTTTGAGATCAAGGATTTCATTACCTGTGACAGCAAAAATGTTATATACTTGGTTCAATGCACTTGTAATAAACAGTATGTTGGAAGAACTACGCGAAAATTAAAGGAAAGGATGAGCATCTCAGAAACATCAAAAAAGGGGTGGAAACTCATGGAATCTCATCACATTTTAAAAAAGACCATATGTGTAAAACATCGGAAATTGCCTTTTTCTGTGGGATACAACTAGCCCCAAATAATTGGAGAAGTGCGAACATTGAAGAAAGATTGGCAAGGGTGGAAATGAGGGCCATTTTCAATCTGGGGACTCTACAACCCAGAGGTATGAACCTTGATTTTGAAATCAAATGGTTCCTATAATTGTGAATAAATGAATAACCTCCATCACTCATTCCCTTTCCCTTCCCCTGTCCTTCTCCTTCTCTAACCATCATTAATTTACTCCCCAGCCTTGCTCCTTATGTGTTTACTGGTATTTCATTACTTACCCACGGTATAACGTGAGGGGGATTAACATACTTACCATCCAGATCATCCATCCATCTTTTATATTTTAAGAATCTTTTTATCTGCTTATGTTATTTATTGTGTATTTATTGTAAAAAATCTATTTATTGTATTAACATGCATACCATATTATGATTAATTTGAGGAAACCATATTAGCTAATATGTATTATTTACCATCATAATTATGATTAGTAGATGATATAAGGATTCCTTACATCTGAATGACTTTTTTATATATGCGCTTCACTTATTAATTTGAGTAAACCATATCAGCAAATATGTATTATTTACCATCTTAATTATGATCAGTAGGTGATATAAGGATTCCTTACATTTTAATGACTTTTTTATCCCATATGCGCTCCACTGAGGTTAGTGGAACGCATCAGTATCTTAAATCCCCCCTCTTCCCCATTCCGGCTGCAGTAAAGATCGTATCGCATTAGAATGATGCTACTTCTGGTAGCGGTGCGTTCCACAGTGAGTGGGTGGAACGCACGCCGCACGCCGATTCCCACGTATGCGGCTG
Source organism: Pseudophryne corroboree (assembly GCF_028390025.1). Classification (NCBI taxonomy): domain Eukaryota; kingdom Metazoa; phylum Chordata; class Amphibia; order Anura; family Myobatrachidae; genus Pseudophryne; species Pseudophryne corroboree. Next base: position 17,112,017 of record NC_086445.1, on the reverse strand, counting down.
GCTACTTGCCACTTCATAATGACGTAACCTCCAGCGACAGTGCGTTCCACAAGGACATGGTGGAACGCACGCCGCACGTTCGCTCCCGGATGAGCGCACACTTCCGGCGGAAGCTGTGCGTTCCACCATCGGCAGGTGGAACGCACAGCGTTGCCTATTAGGGTTTATTAAGTTAATTAATGTGTCCCTGCTAATTTTAAGCACGATTTTAAAACGGTTAAGGGACGGTCTGTGTGTATACACCTGACTATATGTATTATCTTTGTCTGTTAACTATTTTTGAATGTAATATACACTGACCCCTCCCATATTGAGAGAACTTCCTGTTAAAGGGTATAAATAGATACCCAGTAGCCCTCCCTACACACCTTGAAAAAGACCTCCGGTCGAAACGCGTTGGTGTGAGGGCTACACACTACCTGCGGACCATCCAGATCACCATTATTAAGGTGAGGTAATCCGGATCTATCTCATCTTTCTGATTGTGCTAACATCTTCTGGATGGTCCACTAGGATTTTGGTCCTGTTTGTCTTATTTTTTAATATTGAAATAAAATCCTTTTTTATGTACCTCCATCTCTGATACATATTTTATTACACCGAGATTGGGAGTACTCAAGAGGGGAGTTCCACCTCCGTTGCAAGGAGGGGAAAAAAGAAACTGCTACGGGCTAGACATCATTTAAGAAGATTGTAAGTGGGGTACGCTCACCCATTGATATTCCAACTTTATTGATCTATTAAAATATGAATCACGGTTAAAAGATACCCTTATGTGCTTTATTGAACACTTGTTTAGTGTGAGTATGGTAAGCTGGTTCATCTTTCCGGCTATAATACGGATTGGTGTAATAGACTTCATTGTGGTCTATTAATTGAGCTGTTCTTCTCTTCATTATCCCTCACGGTGCGATATCGCTTGGGGAGAACTGGAAAGAAGTACGAGCCATCTTCACCCCGTTGGGAGAAGTTTGGACCCATAAAGAAACCTTTATGTGTGGAAACCCTTCCTTTGAGACGTGAGTACGGTACGAAACATCTCGTCAAATTACGAAGTCTCTAAACGACCAGCCATCTTGAACTTAGGACTTATCACACGATACCGTTCTTCCATTTCTTCTTTCTTTGAGGGACATTGGACCAACTCAGAGGGAAGTTATCCACACATTGGATTAAGAAAAGAAGGATTGGAGGAAGACTCTCTTTCAAGTACTGTCCTACTCCTAAAGGTTTAGAGACACTATATTGGACGTTGAAAGCTGTGCGCAGTTGAGGTAGTTCCCTTTTTGTTTTGTTTAGGTAATGTGAATAACGCATACTACTGTGCGGTGTAATGTGAATAATGGATACTACTGTGCGGTGTAATGTGAATAACGGATACTACTGTGTGGTGTAATGTGAATAACGGATTCTACTGTGCGGTTTAATGTGAATAATGGACACTACTGTGTGGTGTAATGTGAATAATGGACACAACTGTGTGGTGTAATGTGAATAACGGATACTACTGTGCGATGTAATGTGAATAACGGATACTACTGTGAGGTGTAATGTGAATAACAGATACTACTGTGTGGTGTAATGTGAATAACGGATACTACTGTGCAGTGTAATGTGAATAACGGATACTACTGTGTGGTGTAATGTGAATAACGGATACTACTGTGCGGTGTAATGTGAATAACGGATACTACTGTGTGGTGTAATATGAATAACGGATACTACTGTGCGGTGTAATGTGAATAACGGATACTACTGTGTGGTGTAATGTGAATAACGGACACTACTGTGTGGTGTAATGTGAATAACGGATACTACTGTGTGGTGTAATGTGAATAACGGACACTACTGTGTGGTGTAATGTGAATAACGGATACTACTGTGCGGTGTAATGTGAATAACGGATACTACTGTGCGGTGTAATGTGAATAACGCATACTACTGTGCGGTGTAATGTGAATAATGGATACTACTGTGCGGTTTAATGTGAATAACGGATACTACTGTGTGGTGTAATGTGAATAACGGATACTACTGTGTGGTGTAATATGAATAACGGATTCTACTGTGCGGTTTAATGTGAATAATGGACACTACTGTGTGGTGTAATGTGAATAATGGACACTACTGTGTGGTGTAATGTGAATAACGGACACTACTGTGTGGTGTAATGTGAATAACGGATACTACTGTGCGGTGTAATGTGAATAACGGACACTACTGTGTGGTGTAATGTGAATAACAGACACTACTGTGCGGTGTAATGTGAATAACGGATACTACTGTGCGGTGTAATGTGAATAACGGATACTACTGTGCGGTGTAATGTGAATAACGGATACTACTGTGTTGTGTAATGTGAATAACGGATACTACTGTGTGTAGTAATGTGAATAACGAACACTACTGTGTGGTGTAATGTAAATAACGGATACTACTGTGTGGAGTAATGTGAATAACGGATACTACTGTGCGGTGTAATATGAATAACGGAGACTACTGTGTTGTGTAAATGTGAGTAACGGACTCTACTGTGTGGTGTAAATGTGAGTAACGGACACTACTTTGCATTGTAATGTGAATAACGGACACTACTGTGTGGTGTAATGTGAATAACGGATACTGCTGTGCGGTGTAATGTGAATAATGGATACTACTGTGCGGTGTAATGTAAATAACGGAAACTACTGCGTGGTGTAATGTATGATACTACTGTGCGGTGTAATGTGAATAATGGACACTCCTGTGCGGTGTAATGTGAATAACGGATACTATTGTGTGGTGTAATATGAATAACGGATACTACTGTGTGGTGTAATGTGAATAACGGATACTATTGTGTGGTGTAATATGAATAACGGATACTACTGTGTGGTGTAATGTGAATAACGGATACTATTGTGTGGTGTAAATGTGAGTAACGGACTCTACTGTGCATTGTAATGTGAATAACGGACACTACTGTGCGGTGTAATGTGAATAACGGATACTACTGTGCGGTGTAATGTGAATAACGGATACTACTGTGTGGTGTAATGTGAAAAACGGATTCTACTGTGCGGTGTAATGTGAATAACGGATACTACTGTGCGATAGGGTGGTCTTCAGTATGCCGGCTGTCGGTATCCCGGCGCACAGTATACCGGCGCTGGAATCCCGACAGCCTACATACCAATACTTATTCTCCCTCATCGGGGTCCGCGACCCCACCCCCCGGAGTAAGAATAAAATAGCATGGTGCGGTATCGCGCCACCGTGCCCGCAGCGTGGCGAGCGCAGTGAGCCTGCAAGGGGCTCATTTGCGCTCGCTACACTGTCCATATGCCGGTGATCGGGCTCCCGGCACGCTGGTCGCCGGGAGCCCAACCACCGGCATACCATACTACACTCGTGCTGTGTAATGTGAATAACGGACGCTACTATGCGGGGTGATGTGAATAACTGGTACTGCTGAGCGGTGTAATGTGAATAACAGATACTACTGTGCGGTGTAATGTGAATAACGGACACTACTGTGTGGTGTAATGTGAATAACGGACACTACTGTGCGGTGTAATGTAAATAACGGAAACTACTGCGTGGTGTAATGTATGATACTACTGTGTAGTGTAAATGTGAGTAACGGACACTACTGTGCAGTGTAAATGTGAGTAACGGACACTACTGTCAAAGTCAGAAAAATGTCTCAATGCACGTTGCCATATTTGCACCGCACACTGGTCCGTGCTGCGCATGCGTACGCTCTCCCGTGGAAGCGCATACCCGCAATAGCGTGCACTCGCACGCGCAGTATGCGCATTTACGGTAGAGTTTATGTGATCGTAGCGTGCGACTCATTAGTTACAAATGTTCACAATTAATGTAGTTTATAGATCATGATCCCTTTGATAGTTTCTGTAAGTTTGGTTAAAGTATAATGTCCCAGAGCTGAGGAATCCCTCTTTGCATCGTACGAAGGGTTTAACAGGAATCATACTGCAGTGTTTGATACCCATCGGAAGAGTATTTAATTAGCAATATTCCGGTGTTGGTTTGGAGCGTATTAATCGCTCGTGCGAATAGTTATGGACATAAGAAGTTTATGTCCATTTCTATGATTTGCACATACTCAGGTATGCGGCGGGAAACCCAGTTTCCCACCCACCTGAGCTGTTGGAAATCGTCACAGCCCACCTGTATGAATCACCCTATGACCTTTTGTTATGATGCAGGGCCGAATTCCTTCGGCCAATGGACAATGGGATTGTAGGACCAGGAGATTGCATTGTGTGTGGAGCATAAATAGGCAGGCCGACCACATCCAGCTCTCACTCTCTCATCAACGGTTATCTGCTGATAATCGGGAGCTGGATATCGAGGCGCTGGCGATCATACCCTTTGTGCGTAAGTTCTCTCCATAATCATTGTCTTTCTGCGAGCCAATCTCTCTCTCTCTCTCTCTATCTCTCTCTCTCCTCTTTTTCTCTTAAATACCTTATAGTATTATAGTATTGTATCGTATTGCATTTAGGTCAGTGTAGTATTGTCTTTTTGTATTTATTGTTTAGTTCTGTGGTTAGGAAGTCTCTGTTATATTGTAGTGTATCATATGTACTGTTATCCCCTTTTACAAGTATATTAGACATAATACAGTTAATAGGCCTTGGAAACCTAAACCAGTATCTGTGTATTTCCTATAGTGATAAGTGTTCATTTGAGCGTCGGTGACGCTCATGCAGCTTTGTAGATAGTCAGGTTCCACAAGGTTGCACTTACACCCTGTACTCACATTAAGGTATTCAGTGTATTTCATCGGTATAAGGTTTAACATAAAGGTATAGTGTTGTGAGCGTCTGCATCGCTGGTGACCTCCTCGTGGTCTCTAGCGTACGCTACGTTACAGCGAATCTTTCCCCTAGACATAACCAATAACGTGTCCTGTGATCACTGGGCCGTGAGCGAACGTGACGCTTGAGCGTCTCGCCTACGGCCGAGCGATCGTTACGCAAATAGCGTATCATTACGGTATTTCTTAAATAAACAGCGTACAGTGTTCTTAGCTTCATAAGGGTTGTTTATACGACAAGGAATTTAGAATTGTCAATTGCGGGCTCGTCCGGTCCTTTTCACATCTGCACTAGGTAGATCAGCAGACATTATCCCTCCAGCAAAGGGTGGGAGGTTGTCTCATAGTGCTGGCGGGATAAGCGTCTGCTTCGCTTAGGTAAAGAGTGCTGAAGGAATCCGGTAACCGGAAGTAAGAACAAAACGCTTGTGTCTTTTAAAACTGTTTATTTTTCTTTTGTCTTGCGTACGCATACATTTATCTGCATTTCTGTTTCATTTTCGTATATCACTATTCCTGTTTGCCAATTTTTTATAGTTGATAGAAAGTGCTAAAAAAGAGATTTGCTGTTATTTTAGAGGTAATAGTTAAAGTATAGAACAAACACACGGTTTGTCTGAGATACAAGGCAGGCAGTGTGGATTGCGGTAGATGATCAGGGATCACCTACATTGATAAATAAATATTGTGTTACGGTGGATCCTTTGCATTGCGTACACGTGTCGCTAACAAAGACTAGCGTACGCAATCCAAAAGGCAGACGCACGCAGCGTTCATTACGCAACGTAGCGTCTGGTTACGCCCACGTAGCCCAAGTCACGAAAAGTTGAATTAGCGCAAAGCGATAATTAGCGCAAAAGCGATAAGTAACGCACAGCGGTAAATAACGCAAATCTATTTTTTGGAAAATCTGAAATTTAGTTTAACAGATCCTGCTCCTAATTGGTAACACTTTTGGCCTGAAGACAATTTCTGCGCAGAAATAGATATAGAAACAAAGTGTACATGTGTTGAGTGAGTGTGTTTTGTATACAAAAGTTTATATAACTTTAAGGTGGAACCAAAAGGAAAGTCGGGTACTCGTTAAGGAACATACGTGTAAGTGACATATACGGTGGCCAGGGAGGCATCCCTGGTTAAATAATATTTGAGCATTAGAGTATAGCGGACCATAAGGTAACAAGACCAGGAGGTCATAAGGAACAAGACCAGGAGGTCGTAAGGTAAAAGGTCCGCTATAAAAGTCCAGTGGCACAACGCCTGGGGTGTTGGTGCAGAACCCATATAGGCCATAAGCTCTGGTTGAAGGAATCGCGGCCGGAAACATCGATTCCATTGGTCTTTCAGTACATGACAAATAGTGCTCGTGTACTGAACGATTGGACCACACGTAATTGTGTGCAGTAGTTAGTAATCTGACCTAAATACCATTAGAGTAAAGTGGTCACAAACGCTATTTGTACATTCTGACGTGATTTGTGTAATTTTTTATTTTTGGAAGGGAAGTTCGCTGGTCACTCAGGAACTATCTAACAACCCCAACTTTACTGGAAAGAGTAAGTGTCCTGCGGGTAACCCTCATATGTTCCAGTAAACTGAAGGTTCCATAGGGGCCCTGTATCGAGTACGCTGGCATCATAACGGTGTTTACAGGTCGTATTGGTCGAGGTGGGCGAGTGAGTGGGGTACTCGGTAAACCGCCACCGCCGGCCTACTGTGGAGTAATTTGGTTGTCTGAAAAGGCTTGCTGAAAACCTTGATACAGAAAATCCAAGGAGGATTAAGCAACACCTACAGACGATGGGGGCCAGTTGCTCAGGTAGGGGGCGATCAACCCAGGTTCAGGTTGATTCAGAGAACCGACCAGTCGGGTCGGCAAGATACATCATGTGTGAAAAATACGGTAGTCACACAGAGGTTTTATGTGATGAATGGGAGAGAATGACTGTACAAGACAGGGACAAGTTCCCAAGAATAGGTAGCTTCAGTCCAGAGGTGTTACAAAATTTAAGGAGGAGGATATGTCTCGTAAAATCAGCAAAGAGACGAATTCAGCATCATGATTATTTACAGTTATGGCACCAGGAAGGTGAGATACAGAGAGGTTTGGCTCTGGCGGCGGGATCTGGGGCAGTCAGGAAGTTGATTGCCACAGCTCCTCCCCCACCATACATTGCAGGAGAGAAGTTGATTGCGGAGAGAAACGCACTGGGTTGTAAAACACAAACTCTTAGTAACACTGTAAATGTTAATGATGTTAACCAAATAACTCATGCAAGTATTAACCCGTGCAAGATGTACCCTGTTTTGAACCTTCCTCAGGAGTGTGATCAAGAAGACGATTCAGCAACAATTTCAGCTCTCTCTCTTGCAGCCACCATAGCAGAGACCACAGTAGGCACAGCGACACCCACGAGATTAGTGAAAGCCCCTAGCGGAGGGATAGGTGAGGTCGTGTCAACGGGTAAGTACGGCACCATGCACTACACTGAAACAATTGTACCACAACAAGCTGTAGAATCTACACAGGAAGAGGCTGTTAGAATTGCTCCTGTAAGGGTAATAGCAGTTCCCAATGGAAAAACAGATGTGTCTGGAGCCACTCCCATAAGGAACATTGCCATGTACACTCCATTTTCCAGAATGGAATTAAGAACAATAGTGTCGGAATTTCCTGACCCCAGGAAGGATTTAGTTGCTAGCCAAAAATACATCAGGGATTTAGGTAACACGGTAGAACCCAACAACAAGGATTGGCAGATACTGCTAAGAGCTTGTTTACCTTCCAATGTTGATGCAACTCAGTTTTTAGCTGATTGTGCATTGGATAAAGATGTACCGCTTACAGACGTGTACAACAAGGATAATGTAAAAAGGATAAATTTACAGCTAAAAGAGTATTTCCCAGCCGTTGTTAAATGGAATAAAATATTTTCCATTAAGCAAAAGGAGTCCGAAACGGCAATAGAATATTTTCACCGGGCACTATTAGAAATGGCAAAGTACACTGGTATAGAAGACATTAAGACCAACCCAAACCATCGAGAAGTAGCAGTATCTGTACTGATGGATGGTTTGAAAGAAACATTAAAAGCTAGGGTACAGACCACGCAGCCATGTTGGCGAGGTCTGTCAGTGTCCACCTTGAGAGAGGCTGCTATTGATCACGACAGAAATATCACTAGGCACAGGGAGTCGCAAAGTGATAAGTTGATGTCCGTAAGTATACAGGCGCTGACCACAAGGCAGCCTGCGTATGTACCACCGAATCCTGTGGGTAAGGCAAGTGTAATAACATGTTTTTCTTGTAACAAACCAGGACATTTTGCACGAGACTGTAGAGTAAGAAATGTACAAAGATCTTTTCAACCCCCTAGACAACAACACCACACACGACATTGGGAGCAGGGTCCACAGAGGCGGAGTTTTGAGCCACATACAGGGGAAACAAAAAGATATCCCCCACACAGAGATTGGCATGCCTCTGGTAGTTCCCAGCTAACTCCCTCACAAGTAGTTGCTGCCAGCGGGATTCAGGGAGGTCAGCATACCCAATAGGGGTGTGGCCATACCTGTAATCTGCAACCAGTTAAATTGATTGCCAGTCTTGGAAGCGAACCAGAGATTGCAATCAATGTAGCCGGTAAAACTTTAAACTTTCTTGTAGACACAGGGGCGGCCAAGTCAGTGATCAATTCGACAGTGGGCATGAGAACCACTGGTAGGACAGTTCCAGCCATAGGAGTAACAGGAGTAGTCCAGCACTACCCTGTTAGCAAACCAGCCGAGATTACAATAGGGCCTTTGCATACCAAGCATTCCTTTTTGCTGGCTGCATCGGCACCGACCAATCTCCTGGGAAGAGACTTACTATGTAAAATGGGTTGCGTCATTTATTGTACTCCTGAAGGTGTATTCTTGGACATCCCTGAGAATCACGCTCAGGAAGTACGAGACATGTTAGACTCCCCATCAAAATTAATGTCACATTCCATTATGACAAATAGGAATCCATCCCAAGTAGAAGAGATGACATCTCAGATACCAGAGTCGCTTTGGACAAAAGATGGACAGGACACTGGATTAATGGCAAATGTAGCTCCAGTAGTTGTACAAGTAAAAGATGGTAGGATAGCTCCAAAAATCCCACAGTATCCTCTGAAGCCAGAGGTGGAGTTAGGAGTTTTCCCGGTAATAGAGCGCTTGCTACAACAGGGCATTCTAGTAAGAACGTCCAGCACAGCAAATAGTCCCATCTTCCCTGTTAAAAAGAGTGGGGGGAGGGGTTACAGGCTAGTGCAGGATCTAAGGGGGATTAACAAAATAGTTGAGAGTCAGTTCCCCGTAGTGCCTAATCCAGCTGTCATCCTAATGCAAATTCCTCCCACTGCCAAATTTTTCACTGTTATTGACCTCTGCTCCGCTTTCTTTTCGGTACCTCTGCACCCTGACAGCCAATATTTGTTTGCATTCACATACAGAGGAGTCCAATATACGTGGACTCGGTTACCCCAAGGTTTCATAGATAGTCCAAGTATATTTTCTCAGGCTTTGCATGATTGTTTACAGTCTTTCCAACCGGAAAGTGGATCAGTGTTGATACAGTACGTGGATGATCTACTGCTGTGTTCTGATTCATTGGAGGCATCCCTGAAGGATACGAAACAGCTCCTGTTTCATCTTTCAGACACAGGTCACAAGGTCTCCAAAGACAAGTTGCAATTATGCCAAGCTAAGGTAAAATACTTGGGACACTGTCTAACACAAGGACTGAGACACCTGACCGCTGATAGAATCCAAGCCATTAGAGACATGACACTGCCACAAACCCAGCAACAGATCAGGACGTTTTTAGGAATGTGTGGGTATTGCCGTAATTGGATCCCAGGGTTTTCCATATTGGCGCTACCTTTGCAGGAAATGGTCTCTTCAAACAAACCTGATCGGATTTCGCATACAGACGAATCCGAAACAGCATTTGAGAGACTCAAACAGTGCCTAACGCAGGCACCAGCATTAGGTATGCCAGACTATGGGAAACCCTTTGAACTATACGGAACAGAAAGTGCTGGGTGCGCAGCAGGGGTACTAACACAAAAACACGGTGATGCCAGCAGGCCAATTGCATACTACAGCGCGCAGCTAGACACGGTAGCGCGATCCCTCCCCACATGCTTGCGTAGCGTTGCAGCGATAGCATTGCTAGTGACGAAAAGCGAAGATGTCGTGCTAGGCCACAACCTCACAATCCATACACCACATGCGGTATCAGCCTTATTGAATTCTGCCCAAACCAGACATGTCTCATCAGCAAGGTTTACGAGATGGGAATTGGCATTAATGGCCCCCGTAAACATCACCATAAGGAGATGCAGTGCATTAAACCCTGCAACATTTCTCCCAGGTGTGCCTGGACAGGCACAAAGGGTGGGAGGTGAGAGTGATGGGGAAGGAGGATTTAATGCAAAGGAAGATACACATGATTGTATGGAATATTTGACCCAAAATTTTTCCGCAAGGCCTGACATCAGTGACAATCCACTAGAAGATGCAGAACTCACGTTCTACACGGACGGTAGTTGTCACAGACAGTCAGACTCGGGAGACTTGTGTACTGGATACGCAGTCGTAGATGACCAAGACACCATAGAAGCGGAACCGCTAGGCCCACCTCACTCAGCCCAGGTTGCTGAACTGGTCGCCCTAACCAGAGCATGTGAATTGGCTAAGGGTAAGTCTGCCAATATCTACACCGATTCTAGATACGCGTTCGGGGTAGTCCATGATTTCGGAGCGCTATGGCGTCTCAGAAATTTCATGACGGCAGCTGGTACACCGATAGCGCATGCAGCTCACATAAAAAGGCTTCTAACAGCGATACAGGAACCCGACAGAGTGGCTGTTATCAAATGTAAAGCACATACATATAGTCAAGACCCAGTATCCCTTGGTAACAGCCGAGCAGACGAAGCTGCAAAGCTTGCAGCTGCTACCCCCATACGGACAGACACCACACAACTGATGGTATTTAATACCATCAACACACAAAAGTTGTGTGAAATGCAGAATTTGTGTTCCACTCAGGAGAAGGCAGTCTGGAAGGCAAAGGGATATGGCCAGGAGTCCTCAGGGCTCTGGACGGATGGACATGGTAAACCAGTGGCCCCCAGGGCATACCTTCCGTGTCTGGCTGAAGCAGCTCACGGGCTGACTCATCTAGGCAAGGAGGGGATGTGCAAGTTGGTAAGAGCATACTGGTGCGCCCCAGGATTCTCCTCTCATGCTAGTAAAAGAGCAATGTCATGCCTTACCTGTCTGAGAAAGAATATTGGAAAAGCAATACCAACAGAACCATCCCATATCCCACCTGCCGGCGGCCCTTTCCAAGTAATACAAATTGACTTCATTCAATTACCCCCATGTCGAAATTTGAAATATGTACTTGTTTGTATAGATGTTTTCTCGAATTGGGTTGAAGCTTTTCCAGCAGCTACAAATACCGCTATGTTTACAGCTAAGAAAATTGTGCAGGAATTTGTATGTAGATATGGTATCCCTAGAATCATTGAAAGTGATAGGGGTACCCATTTTACAGGTGATGTCTTTCAAGGAATGTGTAAGTTGATGGGAATTGATAGTAAGCTGCACACTCCGTACCGTCCACAGGCGAGTGCGAAGGTCGAAAGAGTGAACAGCACTATTAAAAATAAATTGAGTAAAGTAATGGCAGAGACAGGATTGACGTGGCCAGAAGCTTTACCCATTGTTTTGTATAGCATCAGAACCACTCCCAGGTCCCCTCTTAATCTGTCTCCTTTTGAAATTCTGTTTGGTCGACAACCGCATGTCATAATTAACCCTCAGGATGATTTGAAATGTAACAATGAAGTAACTGTAAAGTACTTAATTAATATGAGTAAGCAGTTGAGGAATCAAAATGATAATCTGAAGTTGGTGATTCCTGATTTACCAGATAGTAATTGTCATGACATTGAACCTGGGGATTATGTAATGATACGAAATTTTCTACGCTCAGGTTGTCTTATTGATAGATGGGAAGGACCATACCAGGTCTTATTGACTAGCACCACAGCATTGAAGGTTGCTGAGAGAGAGACTTGGGTCCATTCATCCCACTGCAAGAAGGTTGCTGATCCAGAGAAGTCCCGTGATAAGGAACAGACGGTAGAGGTTGTATCACTAGAGTGTCTGTTCCAGGAGGACTGAGGCGGCACCTGAGCCTTGAAGACCGAAAGCAGCTGTCGACTCCCCTCTCCCTTTTATTGTTTTCTCCACTTCCCATCCCCTCTCCTTTAAAATTTCTTTTTCCCCCTTCTCATTCTTCTCTATTTCCTCCTCAAAGATGGACTTGCCCCAAGAGACTGTGGTCCGGATTTTGATGTTAACCATGATGTTGACCAGAGCAGTCTGTTCCGGCGAGAGTACCATAGAGGTCGAAAGAGGTTCTGGAATGGGTTCCGATTATGATGATGTAGGCGTAGTTTTCCAAGATCAACCAAACCAACAAGCAAAGGCGAGTATCAGAAAACGATCCGATAGAAGAAATTGTGATGGATTGTTAGCTGAGGAAAATTGTATCTGTAGGCTATGTGATAATCTGGTTGAAGATGGATGCATAAAGAAATGCCAATCTAGTTTTAATATCCATATGGACCGGCATCCATTGAGTGACTATCACTCTCTAGTGGGTAGCGTGTTAAACCAAACAGATTGTTGGGTATGCTCTCAAGTACCTCAGGGTCACAGTAAATCAGGGCTAGTACCATTTCCTTTAACGTTAGGGGAGGTACTTGAGCTAAGTGGTGGGAGACCGGTGGACCGGAGGTTTAACATCTCCAGCCCTCCTAGTTTGAAGCTCCACCAATACCATGTGGATAGGTCCCTCATATGTTTTAACATCTCCAATCCCAGAAAACCGGGAAATTGGGAAGTGTCATGGAGCAACCTTACCATGACCTTTTCACACAGAGCAGATAGAATGCCTACAGATACAGAGCTCGTACGCCACATAGCCAGTAGAGGAAAATCTTTCCGGTATCGATATACCTTAGGAAATAGGATTACTAAAGTTGGAGAGGTATCACCAGGATACTGTGCACATATCGTACAAACCGATACGTGCATTAGGCAGATGGAAGAATTAGGGTCAGGAGATTTCACCTGGAAGGTTTGTAACATGGTCATGTCCTTCTCCGTCCCTTATGTTCTCCCCCGATGATGCATATTTCATATGCGGGAGAAAGGCGTACAAGTGGCTTGCCCCAAACTCTGAAGGATTGTGTTATATTGGAAAAGTATTGCCTGAAGTAATGACTGTTACACATGACAAAATGAAGGACATACACCGTGGTGCCCAAACTCCTTATACTCACACTCACTACGAGCACCTTGTTAAAAGACAACTGTCAGAAAGGTTAGAGCATCCGGCCTCTGATCTTATCCATGAATCCACCGGGATTCAGGTTCTGGTAGCGTTAGATTTCACTCGCACCGCTCGAGGTGTGATGAATTATAGATACATTTCCGCACTCGCCAATTTGTTAGATAATATCACTGAAATGTATGATGACACGTTTAGATACACTGGAAGAGAACTTCAAGCTTACAAAACAGAACTAGTTCAGCATAGGATGGTTCTTAATTATCTTACAGCAGTAACAGGCGGATATTGTGTTACATTGGCAACACAGTACGGCATAAAGTGTTGCACGTATATCACAAATAGCACCGAGGATCCGGTAGAGGTCATAGACCAAAAGATGGACGATATTCTGCAATTAAAGTGGGAATTTCGTCGAAAACACAATCTCACCCTTGCTGCTGTAGGTAATGAGCTGACTGGTTGGGTGTCATGGTTGAACCCGCGAAATTGGTTCTCCGGTTTAGGAGGACTGGGCTCAAGGAGTCATAATGGATGTTGGAAAGTTTCTCCTATGTATTTTGGGTGTCGTTATATCGTTTGGATTGATATTTAGATGCGGGCAGGCTTTAATAAGGTGCAAACAAAGTACAAAAGTGATGAGCTTGAGGAGTGAGGAAACTGTAATTAACCTGGATTTGATTTATGACCCAATGCTAGAAACCATGACGTAATGATGTAATGAGTATACGGTCCGCCTTTCACCCATTTCTATGTTTTCCTCCGAGGTACAAAGACCCACGTAGACGAAGGATTTGATGAGCCAAGGGGCCGACAACGGAAAGATGGAAAGAAGAAGAGCAGACGACCTGATAAACAAGATTTTGATGGACAATGCCATGGGTACCCCAGTTTCCCTAGGAACTTTAAAATCACGCTAGCCCAACATTTTTTGTAAATCCATGGACGTTGTATGCTTTACTCACAATTTATGAGCAAAAGCACAAAGAAGAAGACTCCAATCAACCGACACCAATCAAGACCCCAATCGACGAACGTACATTAACCTGACATAGAATATCATTGCATTTTTCGTAAGTGTTCTTTATCTTCATCTCTGCAACCCTCAGGTAATAACACACATAGTCGATAGGGAATACAGGCACAGATAGCAGCAACCACATACCCCCCCCCCAATTCATGTATCATCAACTAAAATGTGCATCCCCATTGTGTTACAACCACAGCCGAAATGAGCTCGGTAGAGTTTGACAGCCCATCCACAGACCTGTACCACAGGATAAGAAGGAATTCAAATGTATACTTCGCAATACCTCGAAGCTTGATTTACCACACGTACGGCACGATGATACATGACCCTCCAAACATGGACTCATACACACATGCTTCTACTTTCTCACTAGGTCATACCCTTTTCACACCTACTCCTCTCTTCTTCCTTACCCCACCATGGAAATCAATTAACCCCTGACTTACATTTTTCTCCTTAAATGTTTTGTGGCAGTTATTATTGACTGCCAAAGGGTGGACTGTCAAAGTCAGAAAAATGTCTCAATGCACGTTGCCATATTTGCACCGCACACTGGTCCGTGCTGCGCATGCGTACGCTCTCCCGTGGAAGCGCATACCCCGCAATAGCGTGCACTCGCACGCGCAGTATGCGCATTTACGGTAGAGTTTATGTGATCGTAGCGTGCGACTCATTAGTTACAAATGTTCACAATTAATGTAGTTTATAGATCATGATCCCTTTGATAGTTTCTGTAAGTTTGGTTAAAGTATAATGTCCCAGAGCTGAGGAATCCCTCTTTGCATCGTACGAAGGGTTTAACAGGAATCATACTGCAGTGTTTGATACCCATCGGAAGAGTATTTAATTAGCAATATTCCGGTGTTGGTTTGGAGCGTATTAATCGCTCGTGCGAATAGTTATGGACATAAGAAGTTTATGTCCATTTCTATGATTTGCACATACTCAGGTATGCGGCGGGAAACCCAGTTTCCCACCCACCTGAGCTGTTGGAAATCGTCACAGCCCACCTGTATGAATCACCCTATGACCTTTTGTTATGATGCAGGGCCGAATTCCTTCGGCCAATGGACAATGGGATTGTAGGACCAGGAGATTGCATTGTGTGTGGAGCATAAATAGGCAGGCCGACCACATCCAGCTCTCACTCTCTCATCAACGGTTATCTGCTGATAATCGGGAGCTGGATATCGAGGCGCTGGCGATCATACCCTTTGTGCGTAAGTTCTCTCCATAATCATTGTCTTTCTGCGAGCCAATCTCTCTCTCTCTCTCTCTATCTCTCTCTCTCCTCTTTTTCTCTTAAATACCTTATAGTATTATAGTATTGTATCGTATT